>NC_134023.1:41813587-42113587 GCF_040712315.1 Castanea sativa
CTCCTCTCCAAATAAAATCAACTTCTCTATAAGGAATCACAATGTTGCGGGAGGAGGGGGTACCTAAAGAGGTGATAGAGATATGTGATTAAAAATGTCTTCATAAGAAATGGTGTGACAAAGCCTTAGTTAAATTATCGATTCAGCTTTTGGAATACGGTAAATTTAATCATTTAGCCAATACTTCTAACACTCCCACTTATGTGTGGGCCAAAACTACCTTTTAATAGGTGAGGACTAACACGTGAGAATTTAAATGAGAGGTAGAGTGGAGGAGATAGAGATCGTGAGCATTTAAATGAGACGTAGAGTGGAAGAGACAAAGATCGAACTCAGGATCTCATGCTCGGATACCATGTTAAATTATTGATTGTCCCAAAACTTTTGGAATATGGTAAATTTAATTATTTAACCAATAATTCTAACAACCTTCAAGCTTGAGTTGAGGGCTTTTAAAGATGGGTACTACTTACCTAGAAATTGAACTTGACTCTCTGACCACTATTGATATTATTCAACCAAGCAAGATCATTAATACTTTTTTGAGACTTATTATAGATGAGTGTATGTGTCTAATGGGAATGTGAATAAAGCAGACTTAATCATTTCTAAGGAGAGGCTAATGGATGCACGAATGTCCTTTCTAATGTTGTGTGTACAAGCGTTAGTAAAGTTCCACATTGAATAATGATGAGAAGAATGAGTGGATAATAATAATATAACATAGTTGAGCTCATTTACATTGGGCTTAGGCCTTTTAGGTTAAAGTGTATCTCAATATTTTATATTAACTACCCAAGGAGTCTCCCTAAGTTATTTATCTTATATTGCGCACACAAGGCTAATGTAGTGTATTTTGAAAAGCAAGTACGTAAAATAGAAAGGAAAAAAAAAAGAAAGAAAGAAATTAATTTTATGCTAAAATGTACATGAATTTTTGGTCCACAACAACAGCTACAAGCAAATCAAAGCCCAAATGGGCCTTTAGGTATTTCAATAAGAATGGTCTTGTCGCCCACTTGGGAGGTCACAAGCCTATAGAGTGTCCAAGATATTGAAAAACCCCTATTTAATGTGACAGGCTGCTACATAGAGGGTAACATAGCTATTTAATAATTTAATTGTCATATGGTCATATGATATTGAAAATTTTCATTATTGTGTTTAAAAAACTAAAATAAAGCCGATCAACTAAACAAGATAGATTTAACACTAACAAGACTTAATTACGTAAACCTTCCGTCCAAATTTGTGTTCTTCTTTTGATTTGTTTCAGATGTTATTGTGTTGATGGTTTATTGAATATTGTAATGTGATATGACTTTAAAAAAAAAAAAAATTTAATTGCCAGTGGTTATTAACACATAAACTAGCACATCATTTTGTTAAAAACTTGCAATAGAAGGAGATAGTATCCCTGGCAGTAATCTTTGAAAACACTAATTCATTCTTATGATCCAATATGAACAATGACAATGAGGAGTCCATCAGAAAGGTAGATCAAATAGGTCATTGTTCTAAAATTATTGCTGATAATGTTAATAACTATTCATGCATAACAAAAATTCATATATTACAACTCATAATTAAAACTGTTAACCACAACAAAACATGTATACTTTGGGTTCAACATACTGCCTTACTGTAGATCCAAAAGACTAAATCATTACCCAATATTGTTCTAAATCACGGCTTACAGTTGAACAAGGTAAAGACTTTGAAATACATAGACTTTCCAAGTCAAACACATAAAGAAGTCTCTGGCCGTTCATCGTAAAGTAGATTGAGTTTGTTTTAATTCCCAAATCTGTTGCCAAAGAATACATGCAACCAGTGCCGTTATGCTGACTTAAGAAAATAGTTCGATCTCCTATACTTTTCACTTTAACCCACCTCTTCTCTTCAAAATCCATTCGGAAGACAAAGAATCCATAGACCTCTTCCATGCGAAATCCAAAAAACATCATGTGAACTAGAAAGAGTTCACCACAAGATTCAACGATAAAAGCATCAAATTTTGGAAGGTCCAATGGTGATGGCCTAGGAAGTTTCTCCATTATAATTCGTGTAAACTGGACTGTTCGACCCACAAATTCAGCTGTATACAGAGTATTTCCTAATGTCAAACAATAGATTGTTTTTCCAACCATTGCAAAGTTCCATAGTTCAACATCTTCAGCAAATATACCAACTTGTTTGTTAAATTCAAGGTCACCCTTTTGGCAAACCAAAAGAGAGTTTTCCAATCTATTGAAAAACAAGATATGACATTCAGGATCACTTGGAGACGACGATAGAATGCAGCCTTGGTAATCAATGGATTCCAATGATGGAAGCTGAGCCCTTTCTAAAGAGATGGGATTCCAAAGATAACAATCCATTGAATCAGGATCAGGATCAGGATCAACCAAAACCAACCATCCATGAGAACAAGCGTATATTAGTTTGTTACACATCTCAGGAATATTTTTTGTCTGATAATGATTTTTTGATACGTCAAAGAAAATTTGCCTCTGTCCTTGCTTACAATCAAGGATTACAAGCCAAGGATACAATCGAGAAGCTGTGACAGGATAGGAATGCGTATTTTGTTTCTCTACTTTTGCTACTTCCATTTTGTTTGTGCTGTTAGCAATTAAAATCACATTTAGCATATGAGATACAAAATATAATAAACCACATTAATTTAGTATATGGGATACAAAATATAAATCAAATAAGCCACTACGGTCACATTACAAAAAACAACTAAAGTTTGGTATCTCGTAATTTCTAATGACTTATTTTTTAAATGTGAGACAAAAAGATAAAATTTAAAATAACACACAAAAAAAAAAAAAAAAAACTAGAACTTCGGCCACCAATGTCAATCAAACCCAAAAATCAAGAGAATAAGGACCCCAAATAATTGCAAATATGAAAAGGGAATATGTTAAAGTTAATGGAGAAAAAATAATGTAAAGAGAACAAAAGCAAGAAAAAGATAACACAAAAAATACATAAGACCCAACAACCTAGGACAGTGTAAAACCCTAAATGGTTATATTGTTTATATAATGAAGTACAAAAAATACATAAAAACCTAACGGTGTTTAAATGGAACGAAGGTTTATTAAAAGCACCGAGTATGGAGGCAGAAAGTATTGGAGAGTAAGATTTGTTCTAGCAAGAACACAAATTAAATTAGTGCACTAGTTATCAATCTAAGGCATGATTAGAATCAGGTATCATAAATCAAATATAAGCAAAAAGAGATTGAAAGTGTTAAAGAACATAAATTCATTAGAGTTCAAAGAAAATACAAAAATAGATCAAAACCTGGATCCGAGAGAAGTCCTTGAATGAGCAAGAGCAAACTCAGGCAGATGCATTACTACTTGAGAGGCAGAATATTTGATTGGCGTTTTTAAATTGAAGAAACTTTGTATATATAATAAACTTTGTATTCCTAGTCCAAGTGCAATTCGTATTACTATTATTCAAAGGAAAGCCACCGCCTGTTCTAACTTCTAAGTGCATTAGGAATCTAAACAGAGAACTAATAAGTTTAAGTGCATTAGTAGGAGTCTTATTATTATTCCTTGTCCCACAAGGACAAAGAAAGCCACCGCCTGAATAGAACTAAGTTCCAAGTGCATTAGGAGTCTAAATAAATAGCTTATAAAAGCCGAATAGTGCATTAGAAGTCTCAGGTTGACGACAGAAACAATTCCTTTGATAAGGAAAAGCAATCGATTTTTGGTGGTGATGATGATTCTGAGCCAAGAAGCTTGAAAGCAATCAAGGTATCATCGACTTTTTATCTGTTTTTTTTTTTTAAACGAAATCAAGGTATCATGTACAACTTTTACTATCCAGTTTCTATTGAAATTTCAATTCGTAATATTGAAGTAAAGCTTTTGTATTTTGAGAATTCTAATTGATGTACCTCACTCTAGGACCACACTTTTAATAGGAGGACTTGTTTTTAAATTTGCCTTTGCCTTCTTTTTCTTTTTTTCTTTTTTTTTTTTGGTCAAAATATTTTGTGTTCAATTTATTTTTATCTGAGAAACTCTTTACTTTGTGATAGTATATGAATTCGTTTTGTATAATTGTACTTTCAATATTGAGAAACCTTTACAAGGGTGATATTGTTTCTCTTTCCAATATATAGCCTTTACGTAAAGAAGGAAGAAATCGGCGGGAGTGGAACTACACATGGCCAAACAAATTGTAAGATATTCTACCGAAGATCAAGAAAATCAAGAAAATAAAAAGGGATTACACAGATCCTGGTCTCATCTTCCACCTGAGCTTCTATGTTTAGTTTCCTCATATGTTTTAGCTGGGGACTTTACAACCTTTCGTGTTATATGCAAATCATGGCGATCAAGCACTTCTTTTCCTCGACCAGCGGTCTCAACCTTAACTGATTCTCCATGGTCTCTATCTCCATGTTTAATGTCTGTTGGCTCTCATAAATGCACATTCTTTCACCCTGCGTACCAAAAGCACGATGCATGTGAGATCGACATTCCAGAATTATTGGATGCACGTATTCGCTTCTCAAAGTATGGTTGGTTGCTCTTGACTGGATTTGGTTATGACAATTTTAGTGTCTTTTTCTTCAATCCTTTCACAAAGGAAAAAGTAGAACTCCCTAATTACACAGATAGAGAATCATTCATTACCATGAGTTTTTCTTCTCCGCCTACTTCTTCCGACTGTTTTGTTATTGGAATTTGTAGGTGGGATGATTTTGGCTTCATTAAACGTGGAGAAAAACGTTGGACTTCCCATTCAATTATTAAAAGGCCAGACTTTACGCCATCAACATATTGCAATCCAATCTTACACAAAGGATTGTGCTATTGTTTGGGTGAGAATGGAGAATTAGGAGTATTTGATCCAAACGACAACCCAAGTAACTGGATTATTTATCATAATGATAAAATTCCCATTATTCAAGATAAGCTTGATTCAGTTCATCGAAGTTACTTGGTGGAGAGTGATGAAGGGAAGCTTTTAGCAATATTCATGGTTGAGGAGGGTGACACTAAGACACCAATTCATGTTTTTGAACTACCTAAGTTACAAGTAAATAAAACCATGATGAAACCACGCAAGATTGTCTGTCGTATTGTGAGAAGTTTGGGAAATAGAATCCTATATATCAGTTTTGGAGGGTCTTTCTTAGAACCTGTTGCGCCAAGAGGATTGGGTAACAAGATTTACTTGCCAATTATCAAAGACAAGAAAAACATATACTACTCTCTCAGAACTGGCAAGTATCATTCCATATTTGATGATTATTCTACCAAAAACATTCATGATGTAGAGGAACCGAGAAATTGCTGTTGGATTCAGGGCGGGCCAAAACTGACTTTAAACAAAGACTTTGAATGGTGATTAAGAGAATGCCTCCCTCTCTTGTGAGAGATTTATAATTGATTATAGAAGAATTAATAGACTGAGATGTACTAGTGTTGCTTTTCTTTTTTTCCTTCCCTGTTGTTTTAATCCAAGTTCTTTTAGTTACCGAAATGATTTCTCTTATTTGGAGCTTTGGATAAAATCTATAGTGGTTACTGTTAAGGTGTTAACTTTTGATTTTATCAATATATTCTTAAAGTGATATTTCTTGCCCGGATAAAATTGTGTTTTGTACTGACTCTGTACAGATTATTAGACTTTACAGAAAATTCATCACCGAAAAAAAATAACATTTGACAGATTAGATTTTGATAACAAAACCAAACTTTTGAATGTTAATTTTAAATAACTGTGCAATAAACAATGAATTCTTACTTCTTATGACCACAACTCAATTTAACACACACAAACTTCCGTATACAAGGACTAGAATTTGTGAAAAAATTATTGAAAATGACGATTAAAATAATGAGTCGTTTGTTGGGTGTTGATCTACAAAGTTGGTAAAAATAAAATACAATGCCAATCATATCTTTCAGCTAGATCGGTTGGTCAGGCAAAATCTTATCATTGTTGAAGCTTGAGTCCTTTTTTATCTCCTTTGGAAGTTGAGGAAGTTGATGCCATAGACAAAGACAAAGAAGAAAAGGAGGAAAAAGCCAAAATGGACCACAACAACAGCTCCAAGGAAGTCATATTCAAAGCCATAACGGGACTTTAGGTAATATTTCACTGTCAGATAACCTTGTCCAGGTACCTCAATTGGAGTAGTCCGTTTACCCACTTGAGCGGTCACAAGCCCATAGAGTGTCCAAGACACTGGAGAACACCAGTAATACCACCTCCACCATATTGGAATTATCTGCACAAGTCAACCATTAGAATTTAGAAATTCAATTTTATTTTGATATAATGGACTTGAAAATTGTATCATAATCTACTTTCTTTTATGCAAATTTGTATTATAATCTTGAATGGCGAATTTTGTATCGAGAGAACATCTCTTTCATTTAAATCCTCTCATTCCCTCTAATTTTGTAGTCAGATTTGTGACACAATATTTATCTGATTTGTATGGTTTTTTTGGGGATTTACATGGGATAGGATCCTTTCCTATATTGGTAGCACAATCACATAAATATTACTAAACCATACTATTTCCTACCACGTGGAATGTATGCATAAGACATGATTTCCCATTGCTTTTGAATAAGCTGCTTTTGTTTATATAAATGTTCAATGCTAAAAATGATTCATAGAAGTATTAAGATCCTCTCCATTTGAAAATACTTTAGGCAATTTCAATGAATGCTTTATCTTGATCAATTATGTATTGTTGAAGCTATTGGAATAATTAAAAAAATGTATTCATTTGACTCCCACAAGGTTTCCCAACTCCCCATCAATATGTGCAAATCATCATTCAGCCCCTGATGGAAACTTAAGTTCATTAAGGTCTTCTACACTCTATTAATTGTGACATAAGTGAAGCCAGGATTTGACCACCACGAGGGCAAAATTTATCTGACCAACACTCATATGCATGTTTAATATTAGAATTTAAATCACTTTAGAAAATGCTTCTGTGTACTATACTCCTTAGGAGGATATATCATACTATATTCTGTGTTATTGTTTAGATATTACTTACTGGCCTTGGGATGAGAAAACCAGAGAAGAGGTTCCAGAAGCTTAGGAAGAAGGACATTACAATGGCAGCAATTTGGGGGCCAGGAGTCAGAGCTACAACCATCATCCCATACAATGTGAAGTACATAAAGCACATCAAGATAAATATGTAAAACCACAAGAACTTTTCAAGTCGCCAATGGAATCCAATCATTGAGTAAAGGATAAGAGTGTAGGCAAAAGTTTGGATAGCAACATAGATTATCTCTACAGCCACCTGCAGGGCATAAGATATAAATGCAAATTATTTTTGCTTCAAGTCAAGAGTATTATTATTTTTTTCTCTCAATTATTTTCTTTACCTGAGCAAGTGCATAAGGCAAGGCTGAATACATTCCCGTTGCTCTTTCGCGGTAGAAAACTGTCCTTTCAATTGCCACAACAGACTGCACTGCAGCAGTGTTGGTGCTTCCAAGGAAAAGGAGAGCAGCATACATAGCCCCCAGCAGATTCAGCAGGTCTTGTTCCTTCTGCCTGTTGACATGATAATTTCACCATTAAACAAGCGCAGAAATAGTATACTTAATTATAGGTCAATTATATGATTTTCCAACTAAAAAGAAGTGTACATATATATATAAATTGAAAGATAAAATAGCATAAGCTCCTATAGAAATGACTTGGTTGGAAAATTAAATCAGATTTTGGACAAAAAAACATGCCTTTCGAGTTTCCTGCTTAACTTCCTTAGCAAGACGCATCCAGGCAGAGTACACAAGAGATTCATAGACAGTAACATTGGGTGAATGGATATCATTCTGTTCACAATAACCGCTAACCTGAGCAAAAGTTGCTTGGTTCTTCAGGTAACCAGATATGCTGATACTTCCTTCAATGTACCAGATGTGTTATTAACACATCTTGAATTCTATTAGGTTTTCCGCCAATTATTGGCATTCTTCAGCGTCCATCAGATGAGGAAACCCATTTACATAGCTCATAGAAGGAAAATAAGTGACATAACAAGAAAATATATGTGCATGAAGTTTATTCATCTCTATGAAAGAACATAAGTGTAGGCACATACCTACTAGGAGCAGGAGCAAACCCAATAGTGTAATATGTTAGGCAGGTCCATATTCCTGACTCCATCAGCGAGAGGGGAATCCTAAGGAGCCAAATTGGTAAGCCAAAAGCCCATGCTGGATGGAACAAGAAATCCCGCTGCTTAAAAAATACAGGAAGCCTAAACATAGTCAATGAAAGTTCTGCCATTCCATTGAACATGACATTAATGAGACTAAAGAACAATGCGCCATAATATTTCCCTCCATCTTCTAATCGACCATGCTTCATTTTGGTTCTTAAGAACACTGTCATGGCAATAATTGACATTATGGTAATCTGGGTTGTCTTGAATATATATATAAAAGAGTTGCGCTTCATCAATAGCCACTCTCTTGCAAAGCATGCCTTGAAGAGTTCCCAATTAGAAATTCCATACTTCTCTTTTACTAATGCAGCAGGATGGGCTTTAGATCTATCATATGGAATTCCAAGCTCTTCAGAAAGTTTCTGGCCAATGTGAAAATTATGAAAGTGATCTACAAATTCAGGAACACTGGTATATCGGTAAGGTTCATTCTTTTTGCACCAATACTGCTCCTGATCCTTTTGGGAAGTAACCTCTTGCAAAAAGTCTGCAGCTCCTTTCCTTTCAGGGCACTTGAAGCCCACATTTTCAAAAAATTCTAGTACATTCTCACGTGGACCTTGGTAGACAATCTGACCTCTGAAAGTAAAATAATGTCATAAAAAAGATCAAAGGTTTCAGGCGCAGGTTGCAGAAGAGAAATCATCATTATCACATCCATTATATGAACCATCTGCCTCATGAACTTGACTATCTGGAAAGTGGTTGAACTGTCTAGACCAGTTGATATTTCATCCATGAAAAGAGCTTTTGCAGGTCCAACCAGCATCTCTCCTGGATTTAGTATAATCATTCTTGTTAGACTTCTCTAAAGTCCAAAAATTATTCAAGAAAAAACACCACCACTTAACTTTTATATGTAGTCCTTTTTTCCTATTTTTACATACCTGTAGCAACATGCTTCTTTTGTCCACCGGATATGCCTCTTCTCATCTCATCACCCACCATAATGTCAGCACAAATATCCAATCCAAGAATCTGTTATGCATACTTTGAAAAGTTAGACAAGAAAATTTGCCTAATAAATACAAGGTATCAAGACATAATGTCAACATACCTTGAGAACATAGTCCGTAACAAGACTTGTTTCTTGGCCTGCCATTGCTGTGGCTTTCATGAATGCATCTATTTCAGGATCTGGTTTTACTCCTGCTTCTTTTTCTCGTCTTGACAATTCTGCCAACAGCTCATAAGCTGCTCCAACTCCCAAACAACGTCTTGACAATTCATGTATGCACAAGTTCTCTAAGGAACAAATTCTGATAATTCATGACCACAGTAACTGACTCTCCCTGATTCCTATTCGTAGAAGTTGTTAATGCAAAAGTTAGAACAGCACAACATAAGATTGGTCATCATACTAGAAGTACCAAGAATTCAGCAATTATTTTTGGAAGTCAATGTGAAATAGCTGGCAAATCTATCACATTTCATATTAAGAAAAATTTCAGGAATATGTCAAAGAAAGCAGACATAAAGGACAAGCAAACAAGACTTCATGAACATTTTATAAACTAAAATTTCCAGCATTACCAGCTCATTGCGCTATTCAAACAGAATTTAGCAAAACCATAGAAGTTTTATTTTATTATTTTTTCTTACATACAACAAAGCCATAGACATTGTCCTAGTGAGAGAGAGCAGGAAATGACACACACCCTGAGATCCTTGTCCCTCTTCCCAGCAAGTGTCTGCAGCAATGTTGTTTTCCCTGATCCCGGAGGTCCCAAAAGCAGTGTCATTCTGGAGAAAAGCCACCAAATTAATCAACAAAACATATACAAGAATTTCAAAAGGTAAATAATGTATATAAAATAGCCCTGGCACTGTACATGAGCAGCAAAACTAAATAGTTAATTCTAAGTCTCAAAAAAAAATAAAAATAAAGGTCTTTCTGCTACAAATTGTTTCATCAAATAGGTCAGGGAGACAAACTACATCATAAGTTTTACAACAATCCAATAACTTGATGGCTTCACTATTCCACTCATGTCACATAGAATCTTGACAGCCCTTTTCTTCGATGGCAAAAGCTTGATTAACCCAAGAACCGCCTAAAGATCACAACAAAACATTTATCAATACATATACCAATCTGTAAAACAAATAGAAGTAACATTTCTACTATGATGCTTCGATAAAAAAAAAAAAATTTACTTTCTCAGTGATGCATTAACAACTTAATTGAATTTGTATCTCACAGTCTCAGACTATCACTGTCAATATGTACATAAAAAATCTAAAATTAAAATCTACTCTGAATTTTCATTTTGACATACTTGAAAAAAAAAAGAAAAAGAGTGGGATTATCTTTTGTCATTTTGCAAACCAGGCTATGAAATCAGTCTTAGAAACCAATTAACATGAGAGAGAGAGAGAGAGGTACTATTTTTTTCTTAAAATTCAAGAAACTATTATAAGCCTTTGAAACTTTGACTACCCTACCACAAACCAAAATCCTCTCTATGGATCTGCACTAGATTTCCAAGCTAAATTATAAAGAGATGACAGAAGCAGTAAAATTGGACTATGAAAAAAATATAAAACTCTGTTGTGGTAGAAAGCATACATATAATTGGGGGGAAAAAAAAACCCAATATATGGAGAGAAATATACCTCAATTGAATTCAAAGATGAATTCAGCAGAGTTGGGAGTGCCCTGGTGCCAACATATGCATCTCCTTCAATTGATATATGCTCAAACCGGACTTCAATCTTCGGAATGTCAATTCCCACCCTGAAAGTAAACAATGATATAAAATCAAAATTAATAATAGAACTTGGATACAACCAATTAAGAAAGGCACATACTAACACAATAACATAAACATTAAAAAGAATCTTTACC
The DNA here is from genome assembly GCF_040712315.1 of Castanea sativa. NCBI lineage: Eukaryota > Viridiplantae > Streptophyta > Magnoliopsida > Fagales > Fagaceae > Castanea > Castanea sativa. The sequence continues at coordinate 41,824,693 of NC_134023.1, forward strand.
TATCAGTCCTGCCCCTTATCCTACGAAGGAGCTTCTCATTATCTTCTTCAGCAACCTTGAGTACACTCTCAATGAGATGTTTCTTGTCCTGCACTCCAAGATTGGTAACATCAATCTCTTTATAACCAATTCTCCCATTATCCAAAACCTGCTTCAGCATTCCTTTCCTCAACCTATCATACGTTGGAAGCCGCTCTAATGCCGCCCACATCAGCTCCTCTTCATCATCTTCCCTCCCACTCTTCTGAAACACATCACCTTGTCCTGTCCAAGCCTCACGCAAGCTTGATGAGTCCCAGATTCTCTTGCTGCTGGATGACCGGAAACTCATCCTCTTGCTGCTCATGGACCTTACAAGTTCATCTCCAGCATACGGCAGCCGCCATAATGGAATACTATATTTATTTTTAGCTCTTTAAGCACCTGACTATTCCTCGAGAATATATGTGTAATACTATACTTAGTACTTCCTTAATGCACTACAAAGCTTATGTTGCCATAAAAATTCAAAATAGAACTAAAAAATAGTGTATGAAGAGTTCAAACAAGTTTGAATGAGCTTATGGACATGTAAATCTTGAATAACAACATGGAAAGTTTTGAGCTAAATTTGGAGAGATGGATGTGAAAGAATGTGAGGATTGGTGAATTTGGAAGTGGTTTGGACACGGTTTATGTAGAAGAAGATGGTGAGTTGGAAAAGCATAGTACTGACAGAAATGGGTATTAAAGAGTTTGCATGACATTATCCCAAGTTTTGTCAGGTTTTAGGGGGTCTGAGGCTGAGTATTTAACTTTTCCAAGACCAAAGAGAAGTAAGACAAGAGTCCGAATACTACCGCGCATCCCAAATGTAATTTTGAAAATAGCTAAAATTGGACACCAGTGACCAAACAACTTTTAATATATATATATATATATATAGAAAGAGGTATTTAATATCAAATTATACATCACCTTTTTCACAATATACATCTCCTCCAATGTTATAATCATGTAATTTGAGAAGGCATGTTGGTGCAATTGTTACTTCATAAGTATAAGTGTGGAGGTAAGAGCCAAAGTTCAAGGGCTTGTTTGGAAGGTTAGTTTGAGTAATTAGGGCCGTAAATGAACTAAGCCGTTCATAAATAGCTTGGGCTTGGTTCGATAAAAAGCTCGTTCATATTTGTTTATTTATAAACAAGCCAAGCTTGAGCTTTAGTTTTAGGCTTGTTTAATAAACAAGCCGAACCTGAATAAAAAATATTGTTCATGAACAAGCTCGTAAACATTAAGGCTCAATACAAAAGTAACAAAACAAATTGAGCCTAAGCTTATTTAAGAGTTTGGTAATAAAATTGATATGAGTTTGTCAAGTAAACTCATATTCTTTTAAGACTTTAATTAATTATAAGCTAAGACCACTCATTCAAACCAAATAGGCTAAATAATAAACTTAATAGAGACTTGATAATATACTTGTGTTGGATCTTAAGCTCAAAAACATGATATAGAGCTTGAGTTTGGGCTTGATATAGAGCTTGAACTTGGCTTGACTAATGAATTGAGCCAAGTCAAGCCGAACTCAAACTTTTATATTTTATAATCAGCTCAAACTTGAACATTATTTGTAGGCTTGTATCAAGCTCAAGCCCAGCTCGAACATTCTGCTTTCATTGTCGAGTCGAGTTTGAACATTCACTACTCGACAAAGCTTAGCTCATTTACAGCTCTATAAATAATATTGTTTGAGTGTTTTTGATATACCTGTGGGTGAAAAAATATATTGAAATATGTGTAAAATTGCTTAAAATGTGAAAATATTGGTTAAAACTAACCAACCAAACAAGCCCCAAGTCTCCAAAGAAAGTTTCACAATTTACACTCATATATAAGCTTAAATTAATTACAAGCTGAGACCACTTATTTAAATCAAATAGGTTAGATAATAAATTTAATATAAACTTGATAATATACTTGTGTTGGATCTTAAACTCAAAAACATGATATAGAGCTTGAACTTGGCTTGACTAATGAACTGAGCCAAGTCAAGCTGAGCTCAAACTTTTATACTTTATAATAAGCTCAAATTTGAACATTATTTGTAGGCTTGTATCAAGCTCAAGCCAAGCTCGAACATTCTGCTTTCATTGTCGAGTCGAGCCTAATATTTACTACTCGACAAAGCTTGGCTCGTTTACAGCCCTATGGGTAATGTTGTTTGAGTATTTTTGATATACATGTGGGTGAAAAAATATGTTGAAATGTGTGTAAGATTGTTTAAAATGTGAAAATATTGGTTAAAACTAACCAACCAAACAAGCCCCAAGTCTCCAAAGGAAGTTTCACAATTCACACTCATATATAAGCTTAAATTAAATTACAGTAGAACTAATAAATAAATATATATATATATATATAATATTTAAAAAAAAAAAAGAAAAGAAAAAAAAGACAAGAGTTCGAATATTTCCAATTTGAGTCGTCGTTTCCTAGGAATCGTTGCCGGATTAAATAGTACAGAACATATAGAGATTCTATTAGGAAAATATCCCCTAATAATCATTTTGCCGCCACTATATTATACATCAATTGATGGCTTTTTTTCTTTTTTTTTTGATGGGCATCAATTGATGGCTTGATATACACTTTTTAAAAGGTCAAAATGAAATCTCTATATAAAAAAAAATAAAAAAAAAAGTGAAAGTGAAATTATTATTACCCATAATTAAAGAATGAAAAATTAAAAGGATAAAAAAAATGTAGTATTTGTGTTTTTTACAATGTATTGGGTTGAAATGACAAAAAAGTAGATTATTATGTCCTTAATTTTAATAAATTGAGTTTCAATCTGTGATGTCCACTTTTGATGGTGGTATTATTTACATAAAACTAAGACAATAATCGGTTTTTGGTGTAGGTTTCAATTGTTAAAGACTCTACCAGTTAAACTAACTAGAACTCACAAAGTAAAAAATTAAAAAATTTGGATTAATTTTGTACTTATAATTATTATTTTTTTTAGAGATAATTTCAACGGAAAGATTTTACTTGGCACACTATACCGTCAAATTTAAAGGAAGGCAAGCAGAAAATCTTAAGTGTGAAATGGGTTTTTTTTACTTGGCACACTATACTGAAATGTATTTCTAGAATATTTCAGGCAAAATAAAATACCTATTTGGCATGAGCAATAAACTATTGTCTAAAGAATATTAGGTCTTATCAGCTCCATTCTAAGCATCGGGTTTGCATAGCAATTGCTATTTACCATCTAAAAAGTTAGATTATCTATTATACCAATGTTACAAACTCATGGGTAAAACTCACTCTTGAAAACTGACTTACACAAGTAGGATGTCCAAGAGCTTATAAACACATAGTTAAGCTTATACTTAATCTATGTGGGACACTAGGATTATAACATACCACCACGCTTCGCAACCGACGTCCACAATAGCTCACTCTAGCAACACGTGCCCAATGGTAGCCCTCTCTCTTTTTGGTGGCTCCACTCATCTATTAGTAATTTTATTCTAGCATTACTTAACGTGGTGGTTAACTCTGATACCAAATGTTACAAACTCATGGGAAGAACTCACCTTTAGAAACTGGCTTGCAAGCGGAGGGTGCCCAAAAACTTATAAATACATGGTTAAGCTTTTACTTAATCTATGTGGGACACTAGGATCATAACAACCAGCCCACATTACAATATAATCAACATCTCAATCTCTAATCTTTTACCATTTCATTTAAAATTTTGGGATAATTACACTTTGCCCACATGTGGTTTGCCTCTAATTCGATGTGCCTACCCGTGGTTTAAAATTTGACACTTTGCCCACCTGTGATTTATTCTGTTTATGCTCTATAACCCACCTCTAATTTTTCCGTTACTCTAACAACTTTCAACAAAAAATCAAACAAGAAAGCAAATCAAACCAAGTGAAGCATAGCAATTTGAACTTTATCAGTTTAACTACTCTAAAACCAATTGAAGCAGTAAATAAATCAAATTAGCCTCAGATTCAAATGAAGAAAAAAAACCCATTGATCCTGAAACTTCACAACAATACAAAAAAAAAAAATCATCAACAATCTATAACTAAAAAAAAAAAATCTAAACTTTGAAAAGAAGGAGGGAGGGAGGGAGAGAGTGATCTGAGCAAGAAAGCCCATCTGACCCACGCACAGACGACGAAGAGACACAACTCCACCCCACACTCCGTCGAAGGTCTAATGTCCACCCACACTCCGACCCCAAACCGGTGAGTTTTCTCCATTTTCTTCTCTTTTCTCACCTCCACCCACTTTGAGCTCTGCATGTACCCGATCCACCGATCCACCAAGGCAAAAATCTCTCTTACACCGGCAAAGCCATACTTACCTCCAACATCTCTGATCCGTCGCCGACGAAGCCAATCTATGGGTTTGGGTTTTGATTTGTGGAGGAGGAGCATGACTGATTTGGGTCTGGGGTTTGAGGAGCGTGACGGTGGTGCTATGGGTGGGGTCACGGTGGAGGAGGAGCATGACTGATTTTGGGTTGTCACGGTGGACATCAGCGTGGGGTCGTGGTGCTGTGGGTGGACCTGGGTTCGTGGGGCCGTGGGTAGCAACTCGCCATGGGTCTTGGGATTCATTTGTGCAAATATATGCCTGGGTTGAATTCATTTGTTCTTGAGAGTCCCCTGAGGATATGGTTGGTTTGGTTGAGACTGATCTTACTGGGGAAAGTGTGGCTAGACGCTGTACTGAGATGAGTGTTTTTTCTTAGTTTTTCTTTTTCTGTATTCCTTTTGACCAAAAAAAAAATTCATTTGTTCTTAAGTTTCATTTGTTCTTGAATTCATCTGTAAAAATTTGGATCTAAATCTGAATAGCTTCATTTGTTCTTGAATTCATTTGTTCTTAAGTTTCAAATAAATCTAAATTCATCTGTAAAAATTCATTTGTGCTTGTGGTTGGATCTAAATTTGGATCTAAATTTGCTTGTGGTTCAAATACAAGTTGAAGATCTAAGAAATTGCATAATTTTTTTTACCAATAGCACATTTTGATCTTGTTTTCTCTTGAATTTTTATGTTTTTTTTTTTTTTTTTAATGTTTTGGGAGGAGAGAGACATAAGAATAGTGCAAAAATATATATTTACCCTTCTTTTTAACAAAGGTGGGTTACAGAGCATAAACGAAATAAACCACGGGTGGGTAAAGTGTCAAACTTTAAACCACAGGTAGGCACATCGAATTAGAGGTAAATCACAGGTGGACAAAGTGTAATTATCCCGAAAATTTTTTATTTTTTATTTACATTTAAAGTGAGAGAAAGAGAAGATATTTTTTTAATAAAATAATATATTTGGTTTTACTTACACAACTACAATAGTTGGTATAGATGAGAACTCACTATCCACAGTTACTAAAAAAATTTAGCAATACATACTCAGGTAAAGCTCATTTTGGGAGTGTATGTTGGTAAAATAGTAATTTGGGGGTTTTCGCACCCTAATGCTAATGCTAATGCTTAACAATGCATTGTTTGGAGCATATGTTAAATACTTCAATATTATTAGTTTTGTAATTTTCGTACTCAAGGACTTTTTATCCCCTTATTTTCTAGTTTTTTTTTTTTTAAGCTTGGGACTTGAAAGAGGGAAAAGAGTCACGTGAAATGTCAACCAAAAAGAATATCGAGTTTAAAAAAACAAAGAAATTTATTAAAATAATTATTGATTTGTGTATATTTTTAGATCAAATAATTGTTATACATTCTGAGAATAAGTGTATTTCACAAGTTTGTTAGTATGGTGAGTGGTATATGAAGTTTTTTTTTTTTTTCAAAATAAAATTCAAATGTATAAAAGGGTAAAAGATTCAATAAAATAAAAATGATTTCACAACAAGTTACTAAAGCTAAAAATATATTATAAATATTATATAAAGGAGTAATGTTATATCTATAACATTTTTGTAACACTTTCACAATAAATTCTAAATGGTGGGTTATTATTGGTTGAACAAAAAAGTAATTTGATTAGTAGGTTTAAATTAAAACCAATAATAACGAACCACCTATAATATTTTGTGAAAGTATTGTGAAAATGTTGTGAATATAACACTTCTCTTATATAAATGCTCAATTTAAATTTAATTTTGATATAAAACTTATGGATCTTTGAATTACTCAATAATTGATTGGTGTGTGTGTGTGTGTCTATATATATATATATATATATATATATATATATATATATATATATATGAAGAAATTAAAAATTAAGAATACAGAGAAAGTTTAATTACAAACTTAGTTATAATTTAAGACTACAACTCCACTTAATGTCTTTTTTATTGGAAGTGACTTTTAACAAAATCTACCATTTGATTTTTTATATATATCCTTCATGCTTACGAAAATTCCTAGAATATAAAAAATCAACAGTTATGTTATCAATCGAATGTTTATATTCTAAGTTTTTGTTATATAAAATTATGCCCTTAAGGTATTAGTTAATGGATCATTTTAAGAAAGTTTTAATACTACTTTCATAGTTTTATAAGAAATATAAAAAGCTGTCAAAAAAGTAAATTGCTTTTCTATTTATCCATAAAGAGTTTCTAACAATATTTCCTAAACCAATGCCTAAGTACGTCATTAACTTTTCTGATTATGGTTCTTTAGTCTCTGTCACCAAATATAAAACTTTTCACTTGCATTCCTAAGTAAAAAAGAAAACACATAACTATGTGCTAGTGTATGTCTATATATCATAGGAAAATTCTTACCTAGTCCCTGACCTTGTAGTCCCAGCCAATAGAAAAATACCACCTCAATAAAAATTTGGCTGACATCATTTAATGAGGAAAGCTCATCAACAGCCAACATTCATCCTCATAAAAATGAAAAATGTCCCAAACGTTAGTCATTAGTTAACGTTAAGTTTAATAAAAGAATAAAAAATAAGAAGAGCCAGCCAAATGTACTCCAATTTAGCTTTGTACAAAGAGATTAAAATATAAAAATAGGAGCCAGCCATATCCTGATTTTGGAACTCTCTCTATTTCATTTCCACCCATTCCCCTTCCCCTCTCTCAGATTTCCTTGTTCATCATCACCACCGTTCGGTTGCCCTTTCCTCCCACTCGACGCTGACATTGCCGGAATTTCCAGTAAGTTTTTTTTATTTAGTTATTTATTATAATTTCTATCTGTTTCTGTCATTTTAATGATTTTTTTCCAATAAGCGTAGTGGTTGCTGGGAAAACGAAGGAAAGTATTTGTCGAATTTAGGGGTTGTGTTGATTTGTTCTTTTTCAAACCTCCAAAATCTTCTCTTTCCAACTCCTGACATTGCAAGAAGACTTTTTATTCTCTCTTTTTTAATTTCCTTTTGTGTGCCATTTTTCCCCGAAATTTCATTTGTAAGAAAAATCCTAACCCATAAGTTAGTGTAGAAAGGAAACATGTACATGTTTGATGAAATGTCTCAATGAAGATGGAGATTCCTTTGTTCTCATACTATTATTATTTATCAGCAAAATGTATACTACCTTGTAAAGGGTTTTTATTATTATTATTATTATTTTAAATGTTTTTTCGGATTAGATAACAGTTGGATTTTTGTTGTAGTTTCACATGTAGAAACATAAAGCTTCTATCTTTGCTTGGCAAACAACTTGCTGCTATGTTTGTCAATTTTAAAATAAATTCTTTGCTGATACGGTAATTGAAATTTTGGTCTTGAAGTTTTTTTTTTTTTTTTTTTTTTTTTTGTGTGAAGGTTGTTGACTGTTAGAAATTTGACAGTGTTGCCTAGAGGTGGTTAAAGGAGTCTTGGTTCGGCTCATTTAGTCTTGGAATGCAAAACAAATGTTGTTCAAAAAGTCCAGTCTGTTGGCTGTTGTTATCATAATGAAGAAAGAGATTTGGGAGGATTATTTTTCAAATGTAATTCTTTATTATTTGTTATTTGTTTTGCATATCAGATTATAGTGCTCTGAATCATCAATGAAATTCTTAGCCTCTGTTCGATTCTAGAGAAAATAGAAGGAAAAACTTGATGCCAAATTCTTAGCCTCTATTGGGACCTTTTTTAAAGTTGTATACTTTGTTTACTTATTACACATTAATAAAATAGGTAGGTGTATTTTCAATCAAGGCAAGAGTTAGCACTAGCAGTGAGGACTGAGGATAGCTTTTGAATGCTCAAATTTTTTGTTATCAGAGAGTTTGTGTGTCCTATTTGAATTCGCAATCCATCTTTAAAATTGCACTCTGCAATTGTCATTCATTCACAAAGATATTCTTCCTTAATACATAACTTTCACTTGGCAACAAGTCAAAATAAATCCAAAGAGAACAAATGTATTCCTCAAAAATAAAATAACAAACAAAAGAAACTTGCTGTCACGATAAATGTCCCTTGGCTCCAAGCCAATAATTTGTGCCGGATTTGTGAAGTTCCTAGAGTTCTTGGCTGCAAGACATCCTCGGTCTTCCCACCTAGAAACATATAAAAATCATATTAGCATATTGAATGGAACAAAAATGAATACATTAACATTCACAAAAACCGTTCTAATGATTTTGTATTGATACAATCACACTTAAAAACCAAACCCCAATTAAAATAATCAATAATGAAGTATACCTTTGGAACTCTCTTATCTAGAGATTCTTGGGTTGCCCCAACCTTGCTGTTCTACATTGTTGACCATCTTTTGTAAAATAAAAAAATAAAATAAAATAAAAGGAAGTCATCCTTAGGAACAAGAAATAAGGAATAAAATTGATAATGCAAACATCAACGAGTTTTCCAAACTAGTTTTCCAATCTACCTCTTGTATATGTGTGGAATTTGATTGTTTGGAGCTATACATCAACGAGTTTATTTGTGAGGGAATATAAGTCGTTGGATTCTATAGAGATCAAAATGTAAGAAAACATTATTTCAAAACAAAGCTATGTACACATTATAATACATAAATGATAAATATTTTATTCCATTTCAAAAAAATAATCAATTGTGTCAATTTACTTGACTAAGTTGCGTTATAACATTGGTACCTTGCAACATAGTTGTAAATGGAACATTTACTCCATTTCCTATATAGAGACAAAATTCATATTTACATATTACGTCAATGGCCAAAATTATGATTACACATTATAAATATTCTAAATTTGTAAATTAAAGGATGCTGAATACTTGAGAATGATTTGTCCATGACATGTAAGATTCACCATGTGCATTATCACATGTAAATCCTAAATGAGAGTAGAGATTTGATGGTTGGTATATAGCTGGATTGTATGAGCCACCGAATGACACATTTGAATTTTTTTTGGAAACTTGTTTTTTTGCTTTTCCTATAAAATTGCACATTAAAAAACTCAAACATAATAATAGCTGTAAATAAAAAGTTTTATTAAAAATAAAAATATGGCATATATTTAGTAAAAAAGAAGAAAGAATTTCTTATGTGAAGATGATGCATCCTTCGACGATTTTGCCTTGCGCTTCTCAAAGTGGCCTTTAAGTCTATCTTTTCGTAAGCCTTTTGATCTCACACATGGGGGATTTAAAACTAACACATGATTTGATAAGCCAAGCATTTCATCAGCTGTAGTGTGCTCTACAACTTCATTTTCTTCCAAATTTGCATTTGAACCCAACTTTGATGACTCTCTTTCGATTTTTTCATCAAGTCCCAATAGTATCTTTTGACAACTGCTTTTAAGGCTATCATCCCCTTGGCTTTTGGATATAATTGTATTAGCTATACATAACATGCTATTACGCCACACTATCTCAGCCTCTTTAGCATTGCTACTTGAATGATTGTCTTGTTCATAAGCCATCATCCCTTTCTTAGCCTCCTTTGTCCAATGTTTCAAAATGTATTGGCTTGGAATTTTAGTCAAATTTTTTAAATTGAAGACCCGCAATGCATGACAACAAAGAATTCCCAATGACTCATATTTCTTGCAAGAACAAGAAATGTTGCTATTGAAATGATCAAAATGCGTCTTGCTTGCATAAAAAATCTTCATTAAACTCTGAATAATACATACCTGCCAACACACTTTCATATGCAATTACAAAGTTAGTGAGGCTTATTGTTGTATCTGCTATATTATTCAAAACATGGTTTGTGCTTTCACTCCTCAAAGAAGCTTTAAATTCAGCAATGAAACTGTCCTTAGTGAATGCAGTGCTCCATTTATGTCAAATTTTGTACATCATATTAAGCCAGTGATGATCTTCAAGATTAAACTTATGCATCATTTTATCCCATGTGTTTTGAAATTCCAATTCTGAATCACAATATTTTTTACACTTGTTCCACAAGGACTAAAACTTCGAATTAGAATTTAACTCTCCAAAGTAGAAAGGTGCATTTTTTGAAATATGCCACAAACATAGTTGATGATGTGTGTTCGAAAACACTTCCTCAATAGCATTTGACATGGCTTGATCTTGGTCAGTAACAATTGTTATTGGAGATCGATTCCCCATTGAGTCTAAGAATGACTTGAACAACCATTTGAAAGAAGCAGTAGTTTCATCCAAAAGAAATGCACATCCAAATATTACACTCTGCCAATGGTGATTAACACCAACAAATAGAGCACAAATCAAATTATATTTATTGGTGCAGTAAGTAGTGTCAAATACCACAACATCTCAAAAACAATCATAATCAACCCTTGATCTCCCATCTCTCCAAAAAAAAAATTCGTCATGTGACTTTCTTGATCTACTTGAACTGTGTAAAAAAACATGGGATCTTCTATCTGTCTTTTCTTAAAATGATTCAGTAGGCTTTGAGCATCTCCAGCACTAATCGTTGACATCTTTTTTGTGTTCACATGATTCTAAGAATCTTTTTCAGTGAAGCCCACATTCTCACTCCCTCCAATTTCTTCTGTTAAATACAAATAAGTATTCTTTGTACGTATACCAGTATTCACCATGGAATCAATTAAACCTGCCTTAGGTTTTGAAATACAACGACCTAATCTAAACAAATGTCTCTCTGATGGTAGTGCAAGTTCATGATTATGCTCTGGATTAAATGTAGTAACCCTCCACACATCATTTTCAACTGTGAAACGAATAAATGCTTTATAGCCAGTTCTAGTCTCTAGTTTCTTCCGATTTTTCTCTTCACAAGGATCTTCATCTATTTTAAAACCCTCCTTTGAACATAGAAATTCACGTTGCCTTATGTTCTTTGTCCCATTAAAATATCTAGGCTTTCCTTTCTGTATACTAAAATCTGTTTGTAATGCATAATTATTGTATAAATTGTATGCTTCATTTTCAGTATATGCCACCTTGTCCAACAAATTGTCATCACTATTTAGTAGTTGTTCAACAAACAAACAATCTTCAATTCCTTCAATATCACTTGAATTGCAAACTACAATAATTTTTATGAAAAATATAATTGTTAGAAATAAAATATTAAGGAATTTATAATACAATAATTATCTTATGTGTGCAATTTTTTATGTGTTCTTAAAGGCTTATGGTATGCTTTATTACAAAGCTTCCCTACTTCTAGGCACAAATATAATTAGAAATTAGACATAGTTACCAATATCACTACACATATTTTATTTGGGAGCAAACACCTTTATATATTTTATTTGGGAGCAGGAAGCAAACTTATCACAACAAAGCAATAAATTCATACCTCAAAACTATCACAACAAAGCATTAAATTTTTCACAAAAAAAAAAAGCATTAAATTCATACCTCAATACATTTTTAAATATTTTATTTGGGAGCAAACATATCACAACAAAACATTAAATTTTTCACAAAAGAAAAAAGCATTAAATTCATGCCTCGTTACATTTCTATATATTTTATTTAGGGGCAAACATATCACAACAAATCATAATACATTCTTTAAAAAATGAAACAAAACACAACAAGAAAAAATAAATTATACGTCCATTAATTTGAAAATTGGGTTCTTCCATGCTTATGTGAACAAGATTTTATCTCTTTACACTAAAACTTTTCACTTGATTTCACTACAAATCACTCATAGTAACATTTGTGTGGGGTCACACAATGCACTTGGTTTTTGTCGGCACTGAGTAAACCTTGTGGCTTTTGTTTACAATAGTGAGAACCCTAAAGGTTCTCTTTGTCCTAAGCTAAATTGGAGCACAGCTGGCTAGCTCTTCTTATTTTTTATTCTTTTATTAAACTTAACGTTAACCGATGACTAATGTTTGGGACATTTTTTATTTTTTTGAGGATGAATGTTGGCTGTTGATGAGCTGTCCTCATTAAATGATGTCAGCCAAATTTTTATTGAGGTGGTATTTTTCTATTGGCTGGGACTACAAGGTCAACTTGGTGACCTTGTAGTTCGGGACTAGATAAGAATTTCCCCATTTCATACATATAAAGTGAAAATGCACTTTTGATCTTTATATTTTGGGCTAATTCTCATTTTGGTCTCTACTTTTTAAACACGCCTACCTAAGTCCTTGAAAATGAAAAACCATTTCCATTTTGGTCTCTGCTGTCATCTCATTAATGGAAATTGCCTACATGACAAACGGAGTGCATCGTTGTTATGTTAAATGTTGACGTGGCTAATAAATTAATAAAAAAATACCATGTCAACATCCATGTCAATATTTAAATAACTACAAAAAACCATAAAAAATTAAAAACAAAATTCTAATTTTTAAATTAATTTTTTTAATCTTAAATCTGTAATTGTTTTCAACTTTCACTTTAAAACTATTTTTCAAGTATTATTTTTTATCATTAGACCACCAATCTGAAAATTTTTAACCATAAATTTAGAGAGATATTTGGGTTGAGAGAGAGAGAGAGAGAGAGAGAGAGAGATGCGGTCGGTGGTGGTTTGGCTTCTCCTTCTTCACCTTCTCCTTCGACCAACAACAATCAAATCAAGGAGCTGATCTTTAAGGTTTTGATCACGGAGGCCATGGGGTCTTAATGTGGAGAAAATGATGGGCAACACAAATCAATGGTTGGTGGCTTCTGCCCTTTGTGTGTTGTGAAACAATGGGCAACACAAATAAGAGAAAATGGTAGGCAACATGGCTTCTCCCCCTTGTGTGTGTTGTGAAACATGGACTAGTGGTTGGTGGCTGTGGTGTTGTGAACCCCAGATCGGTGGTTGGTGGCAGTGATGTTCGAAACCCCAGATCGGTAGTTGTTGTTGGTGGTTGTGGTCTCATTCGTCGCCATTCACCACCACCAACCACCATTAAGTTGGTCTCCTTGATCTCTCCCTCTATCGGGAAAATTTTGCCATATAACACAATTTTTCAGACATAGTGGTTAGTTAGACATGTTTCCGAACTATTGTGAAAACTAACATTTTAAGTCTCTTATGGCCTGTTTGGAAGTTTAAAAAAGGAGGGGGAGTAGAGTAAAGGGAGGGGAAGTAATTCAATTACCTTATTTGGAAGTTTTTTAAGGAAGGAGGGAGAGGGGTTTGGAGCGGTTTCTTCTACCTCTAACCCTTCATTTTTAATTCCCCAAATTGGAGAGATTTGGAAGGAGAGTAGAGTAGAGTAGATAAATTATTGACCAAATCAATTCTCTAATTTATCCTTTCTAAATTAACAAAATTACAAACCAATTATATAAATAATCTCTGTTTGTTTCCTGAGAAAATTTAAGGTGAATGAAAAAAAAATTGAATCTCACTATTTCATTGACACTAAAGCTAAAGAATCATGTCATTTTCGCTAAAAACCATTGAAAAACCACGAAAATGAAAAAATAAATAATAAAAAATCAACTAATAACTTGAAAATTTTGAATTTTATTGCTCCAACTTTCTAGGCAACCAAATAGAGTAATATGACCCGGTTTAGAATATTGGATCAGTAAGGCTCTTGGGGAATTGGGCTGGTTTCGGACAAGCCCGAGAGCTCTCCAGAGTGGTTGTTTGATTTGGTTTCGGATCTGCTTGCCAACTGGGTGTTGTTGCTATTCTTGGCAGAAGCTGAGCCAGAAGAGCTAGAGCTAGAGCTTGAAGTGAGTGCACCATTGGCTACTGAGCCACGAGTTCTCAGGGGAGAGACTGGTAAGGCCAGATCAAGCCGCGGAAGGCCATCGAAGAGGTCCTCATCAAGATCCTCGGCGCCATTCTCAACCTTATCAACAAGCACTACAGCGTCGAGCTCGCTTGCGGCGATCTCATCGTCGTCTATCTCCACCAAGGCGATGACATCGTCGCCATCCTCGCCTGTGTCGCCGATGAGATCCAATGACCTTTGGTGAAAGACAAAGCTACCGTCAAGCTTGACCGCTCGCATTACTTCTTCTCCCTCCGCACCCCGAAGCAACACACCTCCAATTCCGACGACGACGACGACAATGATGATAAAGACTCCGATAATATGTTGAAGAAGGAATGGAAAACGAAGTGAGATTTGATTTGAACAGAGTTTGTGTGTGTGTGTGTGTGTGTGTGTGTGTGTGTGTGTGTTTCTTTGTTACTGGAAGAGTTGGGCATAGAATTTATTTTTATTTTTATTATAATTTATTTTTGAGGTTATAAAAGTTATTTTATAATAGTTAATAGTAGTTTTATACTTTTATTAGTGGTATTTGATAGAATGAGAATGTTAATTAAATAATTATTTAATCTAATAAATTAATTATAAACCCATGTTGCAAGTCCATTTTCAAATAGGGGTAAATTTGTCAATTTAAATCATTTCCTCTCCTTTCCATCCTAATGTTTAAAACATCCAAAGAAGAAGAAGAGTTAATTACTCTCTTCCCCTTAACTAATTTTAAAAACATCCAAACAAGGTGGAGGATAATCAATCTGTTCTACTCTCCTCCCTCTCTAAACTTCCAAACACTTCCAAACATGCCATTAGACTTGAGTTCCATGTTTTGGAATGCTAATGTAGAATTTTAATCCATGTGGAACTTAAAAAGAAAACCAAATAATAAAAAAATGACCGATCTTCTCCCTGAATCTCTTCTTCTTCTTCTTCTTCTTCTTCTTCTTCTTCTTCTTCTCTCTCTCTGAACCTTCTTCTCTCTAGTTTTTTTTTTCTCTAGATCAAAGCCCAAATCAGGCCTCCAAGGCTGAAGCTCATCATCGAGGTGGTTCTCTCTCACTCTATCTCATACTATATCTCTTGTTCCCCACTAAAGCTCACCTCTAATCAGGATGGAGTGGTATTGCATTTGTTGGGTTTGGGTTTGTAGGTTTCAATCAGGATCAAGTGATGGCGCGATTGTTGGTTTTGGGTTTGTAGGATCTGATTGGTATGAGGTGGTGGCGTGTTAGTTAGGTTTGGGTTTGCAGGGTTTCGATTGGCTTTGTGTATTTTGTTGGGTTTGGTTTTGTTGGTGAGATGTTTGTGAGGACTTGTGAGGAAGCTTTTGATTGGATCGATATGAGGTGGTGGAGATTTTACTTGGATCAAATCAAACTTGTGAGGAAGATTTTGATGGAGTTGGTTGTAGGAACTGAATGTGAGTTTTGTTGGAGTTGGTTGAAGGTAGGAACTGAAGGTGAGGGAACAAAAGGAATTCTGTAAGGAACTCAAGCCTCATAAGCTCGAGTTCCACGTGGATTAAACTCCATATCAGCATGGCCAGAACATGGAAAGACTCGAGATACTAGTTTCCTTAATAGTTTGGAAACCATGTTAACTAAAATAAGTGTTTGAAAAAAGGTGTTACAAGGCAAATTTGACCCCCTCTAGTTCTTCTTTTCTTGGACTCACCCACTTGGTCTCTCCTTATATTTTATTAACTTTTTTTTAGAAATTTTTCATTCCATTTTTGAAGGAAAGATAAGTTCTGGCCTGTTTACTTTTTACCCCCCCCCCCCCACACACACACATATATATATATATATATATATATAATAATTTATTAAACTAATCAAAAGAACTTCTCATTGATGTATAAGTTCAATCCTTTTTTTTTTCCTCTTCATCTAGACCAATCCATCTATACATCTTCCTATATTAAAAGTGATTCATGTATCTAGTTCATTGATATTATTGTTCTATGAATTCCATTACAAGTAAATAAACCAAGAGATTTCTTATAATTACAATACGCCTAGCAAATCATTGATATGATGGGAGGTTCTGTTATCAATAATTAACTCATTGAAGATAATATTATAGAATATAGATATAGAAAGAAAAAAAAAAATCAGTTAGAAAGTATTTTGATTGGAAAACTCAAGATCGATCTTGTGTATAATTTTGAAGTCATGAAATTTAAACATTTCATAGATGAGATGATTATTAATCATATTACTATTTTGCAAATGTGGAAGGTATAAGGAGACTATTATTTAATGGTGATTTTTCTAAAGACTCTTCCATTAGAAATTTATTGAGGTGTAATCTTGACAAAATTTCAAGTGTTCGACCATGTGTTAATTGACTTGAACCCACCCCGAGTGTGTGTGTGTGTGGGGGTGGGGGTGGAGTGGGGACTATGAAGCACGGGTGCGTTTCGGGATTTGGGTGTGGGTGTGAGAGCGGGTGCGAGACTCGGCAATTTTTGAAAAAGTAGAGTGCGGGTGCGGCGGGGTGTGGCGATTAAAAAATTATTAAAAATATTATTTATTTATATTTTTAATATATTGCTAAACATACTTTTTTCACATTATATAAATATATACCAAATTTAAGAGCAATAGTAAATAATAACTAGACTACAGAGAATGGGAGAGAGCCTAGCTGAAGAGCAATATTTTTTTTTTTTCAATTTCAGCCGGTATCGGTTTGCGACCGATACGTACCGATTCGGGCCGAATCAGCGCGAATCGGCCCGATTTCGCGCGCGTTGGCGCGAATCGCGCCGAAAATATTAGTTTTTTAATGCCCGACGCGGCACGGATGCGCAGGCAACGGCGTCGCCTGCACGTCCCCGCGTCAGGCCGCGTTGGATGCGGGTGCGGCGGCCCAAACGCCGCACCCGTGCTTCCCAGGGTGGGGATATGTATTTGTTACTGAGGTCAAATTCTAAGACAGGCAATGTATATGTTGTGTTTTCCAATGTATGGGATTGCTAAATCTTCGCATAACTTGAAAACATGTGTTATCATGCTTTTCTTTTGAAGGGAAATTATATGCACTATATTATTTATGTTTTAATGTGTTGAATTGTGTAACCTGTTTAATTCCAGGGACTCACTGGTCTTCTCCAGTCACCAATTAAAGCAGCTGAGAAACATGGCCTTCCTGGTGTCCTCTCAGATAATCAACAACTAGGATGCTGTAAATTGTATACATCTCATTATGATTAGCATAATTTCCCTCAAAATTATGAGCATTTAAGGGATCAGCAACACGAACATTGTCATTTAAGATGTAGAGATGGTTTGTGGTGTTTGCATAGCAATTGACTGTGCTTTCTTGCTCATATCCCTTAGTGCAGGTATAGCATTGGGAGTCACAGGACTTTTGGCAAAACCAGCCGCTAGTATCCTTGAAGTTACTGGAAAAACTGCACAGAGTATCAGAAATAGAAGTAGGCTATACCAAATGGGATTGCAGCGCTTTAGGGCCTGTCTTCCAAGGCCACTAAGTAGGGAACTTCCTCTAAGACCTTACTCTTGGGAAGAAGCAGTTGGAACATCAGTACTTGTGAAGGCTGAAAATGATTTAAAGCTCTAGGATGAGGCCTTAGTCATGTACAAAGCACTTTAACAAGCTGGTAAATTTGTCATCATCACACAGAGATTTGTATTGATTATTAGTTGCCCTAGTTTGGTCGAGTTGGGTAAGCCTGAATTTCGAGGCTTTTCTGCTGATCCAGAATGGGTGATAGAATCGGAAATTGGTTTGGAGAGTGTTATACATGCTGATTCGGACCAAGAAGTGGTACATATTGTTGGAAGCAGTCCAGATTCCATACTGAGGCAAAACCAACATCATCCCAGAAAAGGTGTTGGTACAAGGACAGTGCGATGGAGCAATCCTACTACTCTTCCAGACAAACTTGGAACTGGCAAGCAAGGAAGATGCAGAAAGTTTGTTACAAATATTGTTGTCTACAATTGAACTTGGGAAAGAGCGGGCTGGGGCTATGGGCATCTCCTGCATCAAGGAAATATTAAGTAGCTTAAAAGTGGAGTACATTTTTTACTGATTTGAAGGATTGGATTCATCACAAGGCCTGGCTTCTGCTACTACCCTTGCCTGGCAAGCAAGGAAGATGCAGAAAACTTGTTACCGATATTATTGACAACAATTGAACTTCGGAAAGAGTGAGATTGGGCTATGGGCATCTCCTGCATCAGGGTAATTTCAAATAGCCAAAAACTGGAATACATTCATTTTCTGCCCTGAAGGATTGGATTCATTAGAAGTCCTGGCACCTAGTTCCACCCTTACCTTGCCCCCCCCCAAAAAAAATCCAAAGTGAGCGAGGGAGCACCTGTAAAAAAAAAAAAAAAAGGGTTCCTTTGGGGCCTTTTTGTTGCTGATTAAACACCCCCAATTGGACTAAACACACCACATCTCCCTTGGACTGACGTGATATCTAAGCTTGAGCTCATTGGCTTCAGTATTACCTTTTTAAATAAACTTAGGTCATATTTTCCCATGTAAAATGCGTGTAACCTCAGTGTTATGTACATTCTGTATAGTGGCTCTCTTTTTTCTTTTAACAGTAATGTAGAGCATCATTATACACTTTGGGTAATTTTTACCCTTGTAGTATACATGTAAAGTAGTTAGTAATTTGTGCAATACACAAATCATCAATATATATATAAAAGCAGAGGTCTCATGCGAGAGAACATGAGGTTTTGCCAAGTGGCGCTTTCTATAGCTCTTTTATTTAATCCATCCATTTTTTTTTTTGGTTTTTTTGGTTTTTTTTTTTTTTTTTTTTTTTTTTTTTTTTTTTTTTAAAGTTTTTACACCTCATTTGTTATTACTCATCACTCCTCTAATGTTTAAACTTTCAAGTATACCATTAATTCAGCCCTGCGTCTAACCCTTCATTTGCCTACCCCTTGCAATTATCCAAGTTACATTTTAAGCTTTACCATACTTCCAACCCTGAGTTTTAACAAAAATCTTAACAATTTCTATAATTTTTTCATCTCTCTTGCCTCTCCTCTTCACTCTGCAACATCACCACCATATCTTCATCAACATCGCCAAACAAATCTACAACTTCACCATCATCTCTTGAGCCAAATTGAAAAAATTTCATAGCAGAAACTAAAAACCCAAAACCCACCATTTAGCCAAATTGAAATCCTAAACCACCTACCACCGCCACCAGATAGCCCAAATCTCCACCATTGTCACCCACGTCATGTTGTTGCCGGTCTGGAAATGATCCAATCATATCCAATGGCTCTCTCTCCACAGTTTGCACATTTGCCAAAATCACAAATGTATCATCAGAATTGGAGTATTCCTTTAAGACCAGTTTTATTTTACCCCGTTGTTTCCTTTAAGATGTTATTTTTAATGTTTTCAACTAGAAGGAATTTTTCTTTTTTAATTAATAATAATTTATAATTTCAAGGCATGCAAAATTAATGAAGTTTTCTATGTATGATGAAGATTTGAAGATTTGAAAGCTTTAAGGGATCATCCAAATTTATATGTTATAATTACTTTTTAACCATTGTGGTTTGTGACTTTCAAATTACTGCATATTGCAATTGGTCATGTTGATATTAGCTTGGGATACTTACAAAAAATAACAGAGTGTTTTCAAATCTAAACTTGGCAAATTTGGCACTAACTGCACTCACTAGAATTTTAGTTTTAATTTTGAACTTTAATAGGATTTGATTAAACATTGACGTTGAAATAGGAGTGTTTTTTTATATTTTATATTTATTTTTTATTTCTCATTATTTCAATTCAATAATTATAACAAATATATGTATACAATTTATAATTGTTGCTTTTTATTATAAACTCATTATTAATAAAGTTCTATAACAATTATGCTATAATACATGTATAACATTCTTCAAAATCATCTTACATAAAACATTATAACATTATCTGTGCATCGCACACTAGTTATTTATTAATGATACATATTTATTTACTAAAGTTTTATTAAATAAATTCAATTAGAGGTTATAGAAAAGAATATACAATATTTAAATAGAGTTTGTGTGATTCCTATTTGTTTAATATTGAATCAAATTATTTTCATAAATTATGTGATTTGCTTTTTTTTCAAATGATTTTAAATCTTTGTATACCTCTTATTTATATTTCAAAGTTAGCAACGTCTTTCCTCTTTGTTCAGAATAGCTGAAAATTTCCATTTTTGTTAGTTAATGGGTATGAATAACCCTCTATTCTATCTTAGTCTAAATTTTAGTCAATCTAGTTCCTTTCTCCACTCCTGTCCATTTTTGCTAAATTTAGTTCCTATGGTGATTTTGGCTAGTACATGACGTTAACATCTTTTTTCTCAGTCCTTTCTATCTCCTTAGAATATAAATTCATTTGTATATTTGATTTGATATTGTTTCCATGAGAAATTTAAGGCATTCATTTTAATCATCATAAATTTTCTCTCTTGATTTGATTTTTGAAATTTGATCCAATGAGGCTAAACTGTTGATTCATCTTTAATTCTTACTAAAGACCTGTTTGGATTGAGGGAGAAGAATGAAGGTGCAAAAGGGAGTAGAATAAAATTGGCTTAAAATTAGGCTAAATTTAAGCCAACTCTACTCCACTTCTCAAATCAAATAGACCATAAAGGAACACGATAGAAGATGGATTAGAGGTTTTTTAAGGTGCTTGTTTGACGATCATTCTTCTTCTTAGTGCCATGAGGTGGATTTTCATCCTTGGTCTTCTAGCTAAATTAGGCTTGTTTGCGGAAAAATAAACAAGTATGAGCAATTATAGGTACTAGTATTAATAATTCAAATTCATAACCATTCCATGTGTTTAAATGACAGAAAATAGGTGCTCTACGACCAATCCAAAGAAGGGAGACTTTTTTTTTTGAGAAACGAAGAGAGACTTACTTATTGCATTCATATCACTATAAAATTGTAGATAGTAAACTAAATATGGAACCTTCATAATCAAATCAAGTGCTCTTGACAACAGGAAAAAAAAAAATCTGAAAAAATATATGGATGAACTAATTTTTAGAAATAGCTGGTCAAAACTGTGAATTCTCAGTTTGATATAGCAGCAGCAGATTCCAAAGGAAACTGATCCTTTATTAATGCTTCCCAGTCAAGTTGCCTCAGCATTTTAAACCTCTCATTCAATGTCACAAACCCAGCTTCTGGAGCAACAACACCACAGGTTTCAGCTCTATGGAGTAAAAGCACGCTGGCACCTATATCTGGGCCATGGAGTTTTCCTGTTAGCAACACTCGCAGAGGCATGAAGAGTGATTTCCCCTGTGATAAGGATGGAAGTAGGCAGATTTTCAGTTCATGGCCAGATACTGTTAAGTGAAATAAACATATCACTCTCTAATTAAAGACCACCTTGCACTTTAGCGATTTGCCAAAGTTCTTCACCCACTTCTGCCAGCCAGCATGCCCTTCTTCAAGAGCACCCAGGAGTTCACCACTGTCATAGGCAGCTATGAGGTCGGCTGAAAATTCAGAAAGCTTATCTTCTAAGACAGGTTTAGCTTCAGGACTGCAGAGAGCAAAAGAATTTGTAATTAGACATGGTTGTGTTCTTAGGGGCCAAACTATTCTGAAGCATTTTTTTTTATTACAGTTAACATTCTCCCCCAAAAGGTACTTATAGCAATAATTAAGTGAAATAAAATCCAGTAGAAAAGCATATTTATAGATGACACAATGTGTATTCAACTAAGAAGATAAGAAAGAGTTTATCAGGCCGAAAAAATGATGACATATGACAGCATAAAACAACAGAATTAAGTGCAAGGTATATAACCTGTTTAAAGTGTCAGGTAAAGGATAAGATAGCAAGTTTGAGAGTGCTTTGTCTGCATCTGTTACCAAGTCAATCCCATCCTTGAGCAACTGAACCGCTTCCTATTATACAAAATTATGTTTCAACTATTAAAACATGCTTGCTTTGCTTGATTATAGGATATTAAAACATCATATAACCAAAATGAAATAAATTATCTACAGTAACCTGTCTTTCTGCAGCAGACCACATAATCCCATACTTAATTTAAATAACAGTATAATCCACAACAATACCAAGGATTACAAGATCACCTTAAATCTAAACAGAAAAAAGAAATTCTCTAACTCTCTAACTCTCTATCTTGAAGTTTATAATTATAATTCAATGCAATCAAAAGATTTTAATACTAAAGTCTTACTAGGATAAATGTCCCCTCCGACTTTGTGAGGATACCAGTGCTTTTCCAGCGCTCACCAACAAGCTTGGTCAACTCCTCTGATGGTAGTGCTATGCTGACCATTCATCCACCTTTAATTTGAACATAAACGAGAAGCTATTAGGTAGCTACTATACACAATAATAACTTGCACACTATTAGACAATTAACCTCCAATACATCCACAATTTAGAAATAGTCTCGCTCATTCAAAAATATAATAAACCATCTTTTGTTTTTAGTGACAGGCAGCCCAAATTATTGAGAAACAATCAAAATCAAATTGTGGAAATAAAAATTTGAATTTGGAATATTACACAATATATGCAACCATCAGAAAATGTAAACAAACATGCCATTGCGTTTTTTTTTTTTTTTTTTGATAAATCCATTGCATAACATTTTTTAAACTCTACATCTTCAAATCAAAGGGACTGCTTGCTGGGCATAACAAACAAATAGGTTTTCTCAGCATATGATAACGAAAAGCCATATTTACCTTAACTTAGTAGAATCAAAAATAGCACCACCTTTGTTGACATGACCAATTGAGAATTTTTCAACTGTAAATTGCAAAAAAGATATTTAGGTAAGAAATTGATCAAAAGAAAAATAAATGCACATGCAAAAATTTTAGATTTTTTTTATCCACATGAGCCTATCAGCATGGTTCTAGAGAGAGAGAGAGAGAGAGAGAGAGAGGATTCAAAATCACTAACCAAGTTGCTCAAGGGTGAAAAATTCATTTTCAGTGCCATCTCCCCAACCTAAAAGTGCCAAGTAGTTCACCATTGCTTGGGGTAGATACCCCATCTCCCTGAACTGTTAGATGGTAGTAAAGCTGGAAATGTTTACCCTTATAAAAATATAGGCTAACAAGAAAAGCCTAATGACCAAAAAGGAGAGCACAAGAACAACTCATACCCCAACTTCTACATGAAGTACAAATTACAGCAATAAAGATTAATTACCTGACCCACAGAAGTTGCACCATGCCGTTTTGACAGCTTACTCCGATCAGGTGCAAGAATTAAGGAAACATGTGCAAAAGAAGGCATTGAGAACCCAGAGCCTGTAGTAGAATAATGTATAGAGACCACAATCAGTTTCTCTCTGTTGTTAAAAAAAAAAAAAAAAAACCAAAAGCAAGGAAAAGCAGGAAAAAGGTTCAGATTTTTAACAGTACCTTATATATCAGTGCTTGCCTTAAAGTATTTGGTAAATGTTCCTCTGCCCTGAAAATGCAAGTTTTGAAAGAATATGATGTCTTAACATAACATGGACCATGACCAGGGTAAAGAAAAATTAAAAATTCGAGATGGTAAACTTGCTACATTTACAGACAGGTAAATAGCAAATTTCCCTTAATTTTAAGGAGGTTGGACGTAATACCTTATAACATGTGATATAGCCATGGTAGCATCATCAACTGTGACACAAAAATTGTAAACAGGTTGCCCATTGCTCCTCATAATTACAAAATCTCCAAGTGTGTCCAAGTTCCAGCTAACCTTCATTTCACTATCAAACAAAGTTAACATCCTACACAACATGATTTAACATTATGTTATTAGATACATCCACTATATTATTTACTTAAAGTTGATGGCTGGCAGGGCAAAAGCCATCTGATAATTTGAAAAGCCCCAAAGAAAAAGGAAAATGAAAAAAAAAAAAATTATTGTAATATAAGAAGACTACAGGGAGCCCAAAAAATGTAAAGAACTAACTTCGCCTCGAATAAGGTCATTAATTTTCAAACTCCCATCCTTTGGCACACGAAACCGATATGTATAAGGGGTTCCCTTTGCCAACTCCTCTTGTACTTCTTCATCAGTAGCAGTTGCCCACTTCCCAGTGTATACAGGAGGCAGCTGCTTTAGTTTTGCAATCTCCTTCATTTTTTCCAGTTCCTGAAGAAAATAATGATAAGATCCTATAAATAGAAAATACATTTTCACAAAACGCCCTAAACTTTGACCAGAAAGATAAGTTGAGATAGAAGATGGAAACTACAAAAAATGGAAAAACATGCATTCCAGAATGCAAAAAGATTGTGCTAATAAGGCTTGTAGTCCAAATAAATGACTACCTGACAATTAAAACCAAAAGGTACTAGTTTTGCTGAAACAGCATAATGAAAGGGGGGAAAAAAGATTTATTCTCTCAACCAATGTGAGTGAAGGAGAGAGAGAGAGCTAAGAATGAAAATCAAGATTTTAGCCATGCTATACATTATAGAAAAAAACTTATCAACAGTAAGTCTTTATTAATGATGATTACAAGTACATTTTTTCATCAAAAACAACTTTTTCATTACTCCAATGTCATAACTCATAAGAAATACCAACACAAGCTTCAAAGTTTAATGCCGATTACCTCATTGGAACAAAAGCAACGATAAACATAACCAGAGTCTAAAAGTTTCTCAGCATGTTGCTTGTACAGAGAGTTTCTTTCAGATTGTCGGTATGGACCATAGTCTCCACCAACACCAGGACCTTCAAAGTATAAACACAGTATTACTAAGAAATGCTAATTATGAGTAGAGAATTATCACTCAACTCCAACTCCATCTCAGTATCCAACTGTCTATCATAGCCAAGAATGTGTGCAATATAACAAATAAATACAATTAAGTCTTGTGAAAAAAAAAAAAAATTCAATCATCTTTTTTCACAATTGTTAAGGTGACAAGTTGTAATTGGTAAATAATAAAAATGGTGTCAGCATCTTAGCATGGGGCACATGGAAACTTGACACCACAACAAGTTGCAAACTTTTTTGTGTTTTTAGCTGCAACAACTACAGCTTACTAGTCTCAGAATTTTAGGGCGGGCCATCTAATGTATTATGACATTCATAATAGAGTGTCTAAACAAAATATATGACACTATGCAGAGACAGGGGCGGGCCAAGTATTTATCTTTCTAGCATTGCTTAAAATCTATAATGAAAAATAGAACAGAAATGAATGATTGGTAATAAAAGTAGCATAGATGAAACAAGCAAATGAGTGTCAAGTTAACAAATTGATTGTATTGCTGCTGCACAGTATAAGTAGCAAAGAATTGGGAAAAGGGAAAAGGGGGTACCTTCATCCCAGTGAAGACCGAGCCAAGAGAGATCTCGCAAGAGGGCATCCTCAGATTGTTTAGTGGATCACTCCAAGTCAGTGTCTTCAATTCTCAACACAAATTTGCCACCTTTGGACCTTGCGAACAAGTAATTGAAGAGCGCAGTTCGAGCTCCACCCGCGTGGAAGTTCCCCGTGGGCGAAGGAGCAAAACGCACACGGACTACTACTTGTTCTTTATCCTCCTCTGCAGTGGGAGTGGCCGCCGAGATTGAGAAACTCCTCCTGCGAAAGCGTTTGTGAAAAGAGAGACAGGATTGACGGAAAATGGAAGGAGAAGCAACCTCAGGATTTATACTAATCCTCATCCAGGACGACGGCGTTGTTCCTATGAAGGTCGTTGCCATTGTTCTCAATCTCAATCTCAATCTCAAATCTCAATCTGTGATCCTATCTTTAATCTTTCCTATGTGTTTTTGCCGTTAGCTTCACCCAACAGAGAACAGAGCACTTGATCTTATTCTTATGTTACTGTCTCTCTCACTAACTCTCGCTGTCTGTCACGTGCTATTTTAAAACACTTCAATGGCCAAAGATTTAGGCCTTAATGGTACTTTCCTAATTCATCTCTGGCAGATTATTGGAAAATGTTTGGTAGGGATGCCTTGCCCACATACCATTTTATGAGTTTTGCTGCATTTGCATTATCTGAGATGATTTGGACTGAACAAAAGGCCTAAGATTTGGCATCCATTGTGCTTCACCAAGTCAACTCGTATTTTAGTGCCTTCTTAAAATGTATTTTTAAAGTGAACACTAGTTCATAACACTGATATTATGAGATTTGGTTCGAGAAGACAACATACTCAAGAAGAGGCTAGAGACTTTTGGCTTCAATAGTGCTTTCGTAGAAAATATTTCGTAGTGATGACTAGTTCATACTATTGGTGTTATGAGCTTTGCATTTTTTGAGAATACCTAAAGTCCTAAATTCAAGAAGATGCCATAAACTTTGGGGACAATGGTGTTTTCATAATTTGAATGTAATACGTTGTTTGCAAAATGCTTTGTAGTGATTGGCATCAATCGATTACACGGCCAGTAGTGATGTTGTACTTGACACCTTCCCACTCACAGCAATCCCTCTCTTTGTCGGCTGGGTCCCAAGGTGTAAAACAATGTTCATTTATTATTTGAGATGACCTAGACTAAGACTTTGCTACGATGACGATCTTTTCTAAATGAAAAAGGTGCAAGAAGATAATTTATTTTCTTTTGATGAGTAAATACTTTGATTGAGGGAAGTAAACCTTACTAATATAGTTTCACACGAATGAAATTTGACTTTTGTTTGATCTCGTAATGTTGTTGCACTCTTTTATAGAAATTTACGAAATTCCTAGATTCATGAGAGAGAAAAATAAAAGAAAATAGAAGAAAAATAAGACATTTATTTATTATTATTTTCATCTAATTCATTCACGTTTTCCTCGCTATCTTAGTTCTTGTCTAATCCATTCAACAAGTAGAAAGGCTGCATCCGCTACTAATACAAAGGTAGGCAAGGATAGATCTAGAATTTTGAGTTACGAAGGCAAAGTATAAGAAAAGGAAATTATAAAATTCCAATTAATCAAATATTCATTTAGTTTTAACAGAATAGTAACAAAGACAAAGACACAACAATATTGTTATGTATGGAATACACTACAAGGCACAAAATACCGTTGTTTCTTATTACATGTTATAATGAAATTAATGTAAAAATATAAGAAAAAGAGGCCAATATTGTTGTAAAAGGAAGTCAAATATAAAATTGTGAAGAACATATTTTTTCCCTTTCTGCCCGGGCCCCTTTGGACCCCACCTGGCTTCATCCCTATACAAAGGAGCTTTCTCATATTATATTTGTGTTTTTTTTCAAAAGCAGAAATGTTACATCCATTATTTGTGATGACCAAGACTTATTTTATTTCCTTTTTTTTTATGTGAGAAACATGATGACCAAGACTAAGTGTTAGTTTGGGAACAATTTATCTAGTTTTTTAATGAAAATTTTTTGCTGAAAATGTGTTAAAGTATACTTGTACCTTAAAAAAATTTGAAAAAGTGAGAAAATGCGAGAAAAAAAAATGAAATTTTAAAAAGTTTACATAAAATCTAAAAATTAAAAACTAATACTAAAAGCCGATGTCAAACAAACTCTAAAACTCCCCATCGATGTATCTTTCCACCCAATACAATGGCAACCTTTTCTACTAAAAAGAGAAGGTGCAAGAAGATATTTTCTTTTCTTTTGATGAATGAATACTTTCGTTGAGGGAATAAAAAACAACCAATGGCCTTGTGGATACACTTTCATGAAAGAGATTTGACTTTAGGTTGATTTCAAAATCATTTCATAATGTTTTTGCTTGTGTCCCAAGATGTAAAATTATTATCATCTATGTATTTGAATTTGATCATGGAAGCTTTGAGTTGTAAAAGAACTATTCTATCTGCTCCCATCAACCAAATCACCTATTAAAATCTAATTGAACAAAAATTAACACCACTAAAAAGCAAAAACATCTCAACTCATCTAATTTTTCTTTTCCTGAATTTCCGTGACAAAAATAAGACAAAGTTTTCTCCAAACGAAGTGGTCTTCAACTAAAATAGCCACAAGCATGCTACATATATACTTGTATTAAACGGTCCACATTATAGTATTGCAATTAGTCTAATAATGCAAAGCGTGTTCTTTGTAGCGATCATAATTCACTTACTTCCATTATTTGTTTTTGTAGGGAAGATAATATCATGAAAAGTCATTAATTGAGCATTTAATATAACATATAAAGACATTACCAAATGATGTCAAATTTGCATAAATAATAACATTTTATCAATTGAGAGGTCAGGGAGGACCATGTTAGCAGCCCTCCTAATAGACCTAATAATTTCTCCCCAACAAGAAACCAAAGACGTTGTCAGTGTATTCAATACTTTCTTCATAGATAATGTTTAGTGATGACTAACCTATGTCCTTGGTATTATGAGCATGGCATTATATGAGAATACCTAAAATCAAGAAGATGCTAGAGATTTATGGCGCATTTGGATTGAGGGTGAGGGTGAGGGAGAGAAAGTGGAGGAGAGTAGAGTAGAGTTAGCAAAAAATTAGGTTAATTTCTTGCTAACTTTATTCTATTCCCTTCTACTCCACCTCTCTCATCTTCAATCCAAATGGGCTCTAAAACATAAATGGTGCTAATATATTGTAATAATAATGCAAAGCGCGTTTCCAAGAGTGAGTCCTTGATGAGATGATGTGTTAGTATTTCAAGGACTCTAACCATTCTATCATTTTCCTCTCTATCTCTTAATTAATTACACACTCGTTTGTTTTTTTGGAAAGATGGTCTTCATTCAACAGGCAAAAAAGTTGCATCCACCACTAGTAATGTACGAATTTTGCCTTATTTAGGAAGACCTAAATAGCTAAACTTAACAAAGAAGCCAAGGAATTGTCAAAAGTTACATCCACTAGTGTCTACTGGTATAATGGCCCTTTCCCAGATTGTATCTCGTGCTTTTTTTCCAAAGTTTGCATTATTTGAGGAGACCCGGGCTAAGACTTCGCATCAATGGTGTCTTTCCACCCACAATCATGGTATCTTCTTTTTATTTTGCTAATATAAAATAAAAAGGTGGAAGAAGATGATCCATTTTCTCTTGGTCAATAAATAGTTTAATTGACTTAACCCTATTATATGTATTCTTTCGCCTTTAGTTTTGCCTAAACTCAGGAGAGGCTAACAACTTCAGCATCAATGGTGTTTTCCCAATTTGGTATCTAGTACTTTCTTGGAAAATATTTAGTGATGACTAACCCATACCATTGGTTTATGAGCTTTGCATTGTTTAAGAAAAATCTGAACCAAAGAAGAGGCCAAGGACTTTAAAGTCGATTTTTTTTTTGATAGTTAAGGGTAGGAGAGATTTTGATCTTGGATGTCTATATTGAAAACACTAAAATATGGCAATTAGTTGAACTACAAGGCTCTTGGAGTGTCAATTGTGCTTTCGTATTTCATATCTATCACGCTATTTGAAAATGTTTCATAGTAAAGACTAGCCTATACCATTGATTCTACTAGCTTTACATTATCTGATGGGTAAAAGCCATTAGATGAGGACATATATTGAAGTTGCAAAGAGATCAGGAAAAAGCCAATGAGCTCAAGCTCAAATGGCACAGGTACATGGTGATATTAAAGAACCTTTAGAGTAGAAAAAAAATCAAATAACAAAATAACATTAAATTTTGTTACGATCAATGTGTTTGTGTTGGCAAATTCCATGACTTTGTAACTAGCAAATTTGGTATGTAATGAGTCCATGAAGTTCAGATCAAGTTCATGATAAATAGTGCAGGACACAGCTCAAATTGGCCATATGGATAAATACGCAGTAAAGCTTTTACAAAGGTAAATCTTGTTCAATTGGTTTCCGCGGGGCTTACCAATGTCTATCAAATTACATGAATGACCATATCAAATTACCACATCTCAAATTACCACTAGCAAGATAGAGAGAGAGAATTTTGCATCCACCACTAGTAATATACAAATGTTGCATTATTTAGGAAGACCTAAACAGCTAAACTTAACAAAGACGCCAAGGACGTCGGGTCAATGGTGCTTTCCCTACACCTTATATTGTGCTTTCTTGGATAATACTTGCATTATTTGAGAAGACCTAGCTAGACTTGGCAGTTTCTACCAACCACTAGACTATATTATAGTTGAAAACTTTGTGTCTTCCCAGTTTCTTGTATAATACTTGCATTATTCGAGAATTTTGACAAATTAACATATACTAGTTGCAGACCCGTGCGATGT
The DNA here is from genome assembly GCF_040712315.1 of Castanea sativa. Taxonomy (NCBI): domain Eukaryota; kingdom Viridiplantae; phylum Streptophyta; class Magnoliopsida; order Fagales; family Fagaceae; genus Castanea; species Castanea sativa. The sequence continues at coordinate 41,854,986 of NC_134023.1, forward strand.
GTAGGAAAATATGATATGATTATTTTTCATTGGATAATTATTGAATTAATATATTAAATTGTATATTATTAAAAATTCAATATGTGTTATTTGAAATTATGTTTTAAATTAGAAATTTTTTGTAGTGTAACAAAATATATTTTGTAGTCAGGTAATATATATAGTGAGATATGTATGTAAACGCAATGCAATAATTTTATTTAAAATAAAAATGATAGTTTGAGAACTATTAGATCAAGTTGTAATTATGTATACTTTGTTTATTACTATACAGATGTATGCGATTTAACTCTTGTAGATATATTTTTCTCAAAAACATAGATCCATGCCTCTTTCTTCCTCACAGTTGAAACTAAGTGAAAAAGTAAATAAAGATAATTATGCAATAAATCATTATCAATAAACCATAAAATACAAAAAGAAAAAGTTCCTTAAGTATCTATACATAAAAAATATTAATAACATAATGATGCTATAAAGTAAATTATATTTTATTTATTCTCTTTTTGGCATTTTTAGTAAAGTTGATCAACTAAACAAAGTAAAAGCTTACCAAGAAAGTTCATATTAACTAAAAATTTGATGGTGGAGATGCTAATTATTTGTAATAAAATGACCAAAATAAAAATAAAAAATAGATTTGAGAAAAACATATAAGATTTCTAAAAGAAATTTTACCAAACACATGGATGCAACAATACAAAATTATTATCTTGAATATTTTTTTTACTTTTTTTATACTCTACAAATAAAAAAAACTTTATTCACTTTTTGTCACAGTATAGACTATAGAGTGATTACACAATAACAAAAAGTCTAAAAACTTATAGCAAAAGGCTTTCTATACAAAATTCTAGTAGAAGGGAGACTAATAGGCCCTTCACTTTCTTCAAGACATAGGAGATTATGAAAGACAATACATCATTTGCCTACCCTTTTCTCTTTCTCAAATTTACATTACCAAAGAAGTATGTAAAAGCTAAAAACATTGTGAATACATCTCTGTTTAGTGGACGTCCACTGGTAGGCACATTCAAATTCGTAGCAATGTATATTTTGTTTTGATATAAACTCAAATTTCTATTTTTTTTATAAAAAAAAAGACTACATATTAACTCAAACCAAAATTCAACCAAAGTTATAAGAGTAATTCGTGATAGGAAATTTAAAAAATACAACACAAAAAAATTGAAATAAAAAAAACCATCAACCTAAATTAGAGTTATAAGAAAGAACAAAAATCAAGCGAGAGAGAGAGAACTCACAGTTTTTGTGTGAAAAAAAAAATATGGATTGAATTGAATATATGATATCAAATTTATACAAAATAAGATGAAGAGAAGAAGAGTTAAAATATAAGAAAGAAGAAATGATGAAGAAAGTTTAACGATAAAGTAAAGAGTAGTAGGGGGATAAAGAGGCAAAGAGGGAGGGGAAAGGTTGGAGGAAGCGAAGAAGAGTTTTTTTTCTTTTCTTTTCTTTTCTGTAGAATAAGAAGATGAAAAGTTTTAAATATTCAATTAATTGAAATTAGAAAAAAGAAAACATTGAATATAGTTAAACATTTGCATCTAATGAAATAGTAAACATGTGCATATATCCCCTAAATGATAATGAATTATTCAATTTTTACAATTACTTGAAATTAGAAAGAAGAAAATGAAAAGTTGAAATAAATTTGGATAGCTAAATAGTGAAATATTTGCATTAACAGGTTTGTCCATTAACTATATTTAATTATTATATAAAAAATAAAATAGAAAAAATCATAAAGGAAAAAAAAATATGACGTGGCTGATGAGGTGGCTCAATAGAAGTACAACAACATTAAATTCTATGTCTCAACTTTTATATATATATATATATATACAGATGCCGAAATGTGCTTCCAGGCTTCCAGCTAAAAATTTCCTTAGATTGTTGACAGCTAGGAGCTTTTGTTTACTCCTATTTGTTGGGGGTCAATGGTGCTTTCCCTGCACCTTATTTTCCACTTTCTTGGATAATCTTTGCATTATTGTAAAAGACCTAGCTCGACTACAATAGGTGAAAACTTCATGTCTTTCCAGTTTTTACCAACCACCATGACTTTTATCGACTTTGTTTTTTGACAAATTAGCATATATGCATGGTTTTAAAAACCAAACCGAGAGCCGAACCATTTATTTTTTTTCAAAATTCCCAGTTCAACCCAATTTTTGACTGGTTTTTCTGGTTTTCACCGGTTTTAGGGTTTTTAACTGAACCAAATTGGCTTCCAGTTCCTAATTGAATCGGTCAAATCGACCAATCCTGTCCGGTTTTTAAAACAATGCTTATATGATGAAATGTGCTTCCAGCTAAAAATTACCTTAGATTGTTGACAACTAAGGTAATTTTGTTTACTCCTATTTGTTGGGAATGTAGAATCATGTTTATGCGTTCATGGTGCTTTAATTCCTAATTCATATGTAGTACTCTCTTGGAAAATATTTTATAGTGACTTTAGCACTAAGAGTAATGCTAGAGATACAAACTATATTATCATATAAGAATGTGTTTGCAGCCTCTAATTGTTATAGTAGATTAAAATGTTTGATTTGTGTAGGAATTTGACCCCAAGGCAATGTGAATCGATTGAAGAGTTTGCCATAAAAAGAGCAAGTGGAATATGATAAGCGTGCTACTGCTGGAGTATCAGGGTAAAACGTAGACCAATTGGCGTCATTTGTTTACTGATTCTTAGCAAAAAAAAGGATGAGGGCAACCAAAGAAAAAGCATCATTTGTTAGGAGTGTGTAATTTAATTCTTACAAATCACAATGGTAGTTTTATTTGAGGCGACAACATTTGATCACTTGCATCTACAGTATCTAAGTTGTTATTGTAGATATTATTTATTGTTCTTTAATATTTTTCACAATCAAGAACGTCAAGTCAGTTTATCTATTATTTTTGTATTATGTTATAAATAATGTCACATAAACGGATATTTTGATGTCACTTGGAATAAATCTTTTGAATATATAAATGGTTCAATATTTACTGAAGCATTTAGAAAAAACACTATTTATTGGTTTTCTTTGGAGCTATCAGATCAGACAAGTGCTTGTGCATAGGATTGGATGTCCCCATATTCTAGTTTTGAACATTGTGAATTTATGAGCATGTTTTATGTGATTTGGCAGAGTTTAAGGCGAGTAGAAAAAGAGTTAGACAATATTTCGAAATAATTTGCAAGATTTAATATTTTCTTGCCGTTACATGGCACTCCATGGCTAGACCCCTAGCCCCTTAGGGGTAGCTGTATTTCTCTGTCTTTGCATAAACCACATATTCAATTAAAGCAACAATGCAAAAATAAAATCTTAGTCCTATAAAATTACACAGCAAATACAGATTTTGCACAACGTAGTATTAACATTCAATCTTTAGATTCAAAATAAGAGACACACGTACATGTAATCATTAAAATGCAAGGCTATGCAAGTCTGAAATTTAACAACTTATAGTAATAAACCACAACAAAATAGTAGCAATACAAGGCTATGCAAGGCTGAAATTGAACAACTTATGGTAATGAAACACAAAAAAGTAGTAGAAAGTGTCAATGCACACTTCAATGAGGTAAAACCACGCCCTATGCCAGTATGGATTTATGTAGAGAATTACAACAATTTCTAGCAAGATAGTTAAGTAAGCCACCGCAAAGCTTATGTAGAAGACACTCACGTCCATGAAACTACCACCTTCCCCCTCAATATCCACTGATATTGTAGACAATGGTCTCATTTTGGTGAAATGATTATTTAATGGAGGTCCACACAGGAGAGGTTCCCCTTATAACTTCTTTCATCAAAAGTAATGAATTGATTTTTTTCTGTCGGGTGTTGTTCCTGATAAGTTGTTGTGTGCCACAATGAAGACCACTAGTAGGGCTATAAACGAGCCGAGCTTTGTAAAGTAGTGCATGTTCAAGCTTAGCTCATCAAGAAAAATCAAAAGCTCGAGCTTGGCTTAAGCTTGTGACAAGCCTAAAAATAGTGTTTGAGCTTGAGCTCATAAGAAAACCAAAAAGTTTGAGCTTGACTTGATTAATTAGTCAAGCCAAACTCAAACTTAATATTAAACTCAAACTCGAGCTCAGGTCAAGTTTTTGAGTTTGAGATCTAAAATAATTATGTTAGTAAATGCTTAAATCTCTAAAATTAAGAAAAAAAATAGTACACTCACTTTATCATGCATTTAGTCTTACTTATGATTAGCTATTATTTAGATTAATAATTTACATAATTAAATTCATTCATTCATCATTCTTTATCTACAGTTTCAGCAATTGTTCAAAATACAATTTTTACATTCACGTTAGATGGTAAAGGACTAGAAAAATGTCTGTTTGTAACTATTATGAAAGAGAAAATATTAACATGTTTCATAACTTTACTTTAGATGATTGATAGGAAAGAATATGTGGTCTACTTAATTATTTATTTATTTTTAAATGTAACTATAGTTTAAAGTGATTCTTGAGTAGTTTAAAGGGAAATTAAGGTAATATAGGTAGTGGTCTCATGTTAGCCATGTCATTATTAAGATATGCATAATGAGTATATTTAGCTAACACATATAAACTTATAAATGAGTCTATACTTGAATTGTTGTGTATCAAGCCTAATCACTCACGAGCTTGTTCATGAACAATTATTTTTGCTTGGGCTCAACTTGCTTATTAAACGAGCTTAAAAGTAAAGCTCAAGCTTGGCTTATTTATAAACAAACAAACAAACATGAATAAGCTTTTTATCGATTTGAGCCCAAGTTGTTCATGATTGGCTTGGTTCATTTACAGTCTTAACCGCTAGAAAGGTCATTTTGGTCAACTGGGGTGGAATTTTGCCATTCAAATTATTGTAGGAAAAATCCAGACTTCTATTAGATTTAGATTTGAGAATGTTAGTGGGATTGGTCCGGATAGATTATTGTGTGACAAGTTCAATGCACGAATATTGCCGCTCATCCTACCGGCGCGAGTTCTAGTGGGATTTTACCTACTAGGTTGTTGCATGAGAGGTCAATTCCAAACATGTACTCAAGGATGTCACCCTTGTAGGAGTAAGTTCTAGTTTTTGTTGTGAACTCTACTTCTTCAACATTCACTAATCTGTTAAACATAAATTAAAAGGTATAAATGATTAGTCTATTGGGTAATTAAACCTTTTATATTGACTATTTATGGAAAGTGCTTCTTCTTCTTTTCTTTTTTCTTTTTTTCAAATGCATGGTGATTCTGCAAAAGTGAAAGAGATAAATGACAAATGTGACTTATAGCTGGCATATTGACATACATTTGAGTTGAAAACTTTCTCCATTACATGCTTATGAATATTAATGGTAGTATATCTCATATAGTATCACTTATAGTAATTGTGAGGGGTAAATTTGTTTGAATAAACGTTTGGGCTTTGGGCCTGAATGTTTGGTATAAGTATGTTTGGTCAGAGTCTCTGGACCCACAGATCAGTCCGCACTATAGTGGTCCGAGGGGCTGTCCGAGGAGGAGTATCTCCTCAGACAAGCCCAGCAAAGGCCTTGGGAGTTGCTAAACGGCCTAGAGGCAGAACCCTGGAAGGACTGATGGGTAAAGGTATGATCCAAGCACCCTTTAGAAGTAGAAACGTGGGAGAAATATCTGAAGAAAAGGCTGCTACCACCACATTAAAAACCCTGCATCTACCTCCCTAGACGCATTAATGGGGAAATGATCCCTGAACAGTAGAGTTCAGCCTTCCTGCTACTATTTGAAGACTTCAAGAAGGTGGTGGATGGGACAAGTATTTAAGAGGAAGATTTGTATGACACGTTGATGAAACAGGGAAGAAGAAGAAGTATATAAGAAGACGAGAGAGGAAAGAAAATGGGGGGTTTCTTAACTAAAAAAAAAGAAAACTAAGAAAAAGAGTATTTATACAAATCGTTCTCGTCTTATGTCCAATGAGGTCCCTTTGTCATATTTTATTACTTGCATAGATTGTCGCACTCTAGCCTGTTAATCAACTTCCAACATCTTAATCCTAGGTTTCAAACACATACTCTACAAATTTCATTGTATAAGGCTCAGTGGGCTTGAGCTCATCACTTGTTTTTGGGTCTGGATACAATTGTGCGCATACAATTGGCCCCGTTTGTGGGAATCTAGCGTTAAAGAAATTGGAACATCATGGCAGACTTAGGTTCGCATCATGCAGAATCTCAAGGATCCCAGCCTGAAAATCTTTTTGAGTATCTTGAGCGTCGAAGGAATCGGGAGGGAAGTGTTCATACCGTATATCCTGGCGCGAGTCATACGCGTGGTAGAGGTAGTACCACCCATGAGGATGATGCCAAGGCCATGCAGAGGGAGATTGACCACCTCAAGAAAAAGTTACGCTGTGTCAAACGAAGGTGGGCTTCACCCCCATCCAATCCTTCCTCGAGGGGATCCCGGGAAAGCAGTTACAGTTCAAGGTCCTGGACTCCCCCTAGCGAAACCTTCTCTTACGAAGGAGATGACCTACCAGGTCATAAGCATAGGAAGCTTCCCTTCAGGGGCTTGGAAAATGATGCTATGAGCCGAGCGTTACACCAACTCTCTAAATCGCCCTTTTCATGCAAGATTGAGAAGGGAAGGCTCCCTAAATGGTTCACCCAGCCCACCTTTACCATTTATAATGGCCAGACAGACCTAGTGGAATATGTGAGCCACTTTAATCAAAGGATGGCGATGCATTCTCACAATGAAACCTTGATGTGTAAAGTCTTCCCTTCTAGCTTGGAACCTGTTGCTATGAGATGGTTTAATGGACTAAAGTCGGGATCTGTCGATTCGTTCATGGAACTTACTAGGGCATTCACGTCTCGATTCATTACATGCAGCAAGGTTCCTTGACCGTTAGACTCACTATTGTCTATGGCCATGAGGGAGGGTGAGACATTGAAAGCATACTCCGACAGGTATTAGGAGATGTTCAACGAGATGGAAATTTTGACGAAGTTGCGATTAATACTTTTAAAGTGGGCCTTTCCACTGATCATGATTTAAGGAAATCCTTGACCAAGAAGCCCGTACGGACCGTACGGAGTGTACATCACCTCATGGATCGCATTGACGAGTACAAAAGGGTTGAGGAAGATCAACAGCAGGGTAAGGGTAAAGGTAAGGGTAAGGCGAAGGTTATCCCGCAGGAGAGAAGAGATTTCAGGTCGGACAAGTACCATAACAATAAGCCAAGGAGAGATTACTCTAGGCAATCTGGCTCAGCCACTCCTCAAGCAGCTAACACTGTATTCCGAGAACCAGTGCACCAACTGCTGGAGAAAGCCCATCTAGAGCACCTTGTTGGCGAGGAAAAATTGAAGCAGCACCTGTATCAACCAAATAGGCAAGATAGTCAGTCAGGTTCAAATAATCAAAAGAACAACTCATCTCGACCACCCTTGGGGACGATTAACGTCATCATGGCTGCACCTGGCAGAACCGGTTCTTGTCCTACCAGGGTGATGGTGGTGTCGCACTCCTAGGCCAAGGAGTTAGGCTCGAAGCCGAAGAGAATTAGAGGAAATGTGCCCATTTTAGGATTCTCTGATGAAGATAAGATTGAGACTATCCAACCCCATGATGACGCCTTAGTGGTCACGTTGAGGATAGGGAATTACAACGTCAGAAGGGTAATGATCGATCAAGGTAGCGGTGCGGATATTATGTATCCTGACTTATTCAAGAGGCTTAAATTCAAACTGAGGATCTCACCCCTTATGACTCGCCACTAATAAGTTTTGAAGGGAAGACTGTTATACCAAAGGGATAGATTTGATTGCCTGTACAGTCTGGCTCGGAAACGGTCGAGGTGGATTTTATTGTGGTTGACGCATATTCTCCATACACAGCCATCCTTGCCAGGCCTTGGCTGCACGCTTTGGGTGCTGTCTCCTCGACTTTGCATGTTAAAGTAAAATTCCCTTTGGGGGAATTTATCGAAGAAATTCTTGGTAGCTAATCGGTGGCAAGGCAATGCATATCAGCTGCAATACTGTATCAAGCCAAATCAGAGTCCTCAGCTTCGTTTATGGAAGACTTATAGCAATTAACAACTCTGGATGCGCCTAGTGCAGTGACAGCCGAGGATTCCATGCGTGAAGAGTTGGAGAGATTTCTCATAACCAATGATCTCGAAAGATTCTTCCAAGTTGGGACACGGTTACCACACCAAGAGAAGATGGAATTGGTGAAGTTTTTAAAAAATAATATCGATGTCTTTGCTTGGGACCCCTATGAGGCTCCGGGGGTTGACCCAAACTTCATTTGCCATCATTTGAATGTCAACCCTACCGTTGTTCCTAGAAGGCAACCACCTAGGCGTTCTTCGAGAGAGCATTTCGAGGCTGTAAAGGAAGAGGTGCTTAAGCTCAAAAGGGCTGGTGCTATTAAAGAAGTTTTCTACCCGAAGTAGTTGGCGCATACAGTTGTGAAAAAGAAGAGCGAAAAGTGGAGAGTATGTGTGGACTTCACAAATCTAAACAAAGCCTGCCCAAAGGACTCATTCCCGATGCCACGCATCGTTTAGCTTGTGGATGCTACGGTCGGGCATCCTCGGATGAGCTTTTTAGATACTTTCTAAAGTTATCACCAAATACCATTGACATTGGGCGATCAGGAGAAGACTGCTTTCATTATTTCCAATCCCACATCATTGTGGTTTTGACTTAACTGTCTCTCAAGTTAGTGTTACGGAGTGCTGACTACTCAGGAAGGGTAGCCAAGTGGGAAACTATTCTGGGAGCTTTTGATATCAAATATATGCCACGCACCTCGGTGAAGAGCCAGGTCCTCGCGGATTTGGTGGCAGAGTTCGCCAAGCCATCGTTAGAAGAAATTGCGAAAGAATTACACATGGACGAAAAATCAGTTGGCATGATCGCAGGCGAAGGACCTCCGATTTGGAAAGTGTCCGTTGATGGGGTAGCCAACCAGAAGGGGTCTGGTGTTGGGCTTGTTTTGGTATCCCTTGAGGGAATTGTCTTTGAAAAATCATTGAGATTAGCATTCTCGACCACTAATAACGAGGTCGAGTACGAAGCGGTCTTGGTTGGTATGAATATGGTACATAGAATGGGGGGAAAGGAAGTTCATATGTTCTCGGACTCTCAGTTAGTTATGGGCCAAGTGACAGGGATCATGGAGGCTAGGGATCCAAGAATGCAAGAGTACCTGACCCAGGTCAAGTGTTTACAATCCGAGTTTGATTCTTTCATCCTTTCTCACGTTTCTAGAAGTGGAAACACACATGTGGACTCGTTGGCCACTTTTGTGACATCATCGGCTCTATGTTTGCCTAGGATTATCCTCGTTGAAGACTTGCTGAAACCAACTTTGACCACTGCAAGTGCCGTCTGCATCCATCTAATAAGGCCTAGACCTAGCTGGATTGACCCTGTGGTCTCTTTTCTAAAAAGCGACATTCTTCCCGAGGACAAGTCTGAAGCAGATAAGATTCATCGAAAGGCGCCTTGTTTCTGGTTGTCCGAGGACCATAAATTGTATAAACGCTCCTTTTTCTGGACCATACTTGCTATGTGTACATCCTGAGGCAACAGAGACACTTTGGAAGAATTACATAAGTGAATTTGCGGAAGCCATACTAGGAGAAGGTCCCTAGCCTATAGGGCTCTAACTCAGGGATATTGGTGGCCCAATATGCAGAGAGAAGCTCAAGACTACGCAAGAAAGTGTGACGAATGCCAAAGGTTCGCTCCCAACATTCATCAGCCTAGGGGAGTCCTTAATCCTTTGTTCAGTCCTTGGCCGTTCGCTCAATGGGGACTAGATATAGTTTGGCCTTTTTCGAGGGCTGTGGAAAACAAAAGATGGCTACTCGTGGGAACCGATTACTTTACCAAATGGGTCGAAACTGAGCCCTTATCAAATATTAGGGATATTGACTCCAAGAAGTTTATCTAAAAGAATATTATCACTAGATTTGGGGTACCTCACACACTTATTTCAGACAATGGTCCAATTTGATAGTAAAACTTTCAGAAAATATTGCAATGACATGGGCATCACAAACAGATACTCCACCCCAGCTTACCCTCAGGGAAATGGGCAGGCTGAGGCCGTTAACAAAGTCATAGTCAGTGGACTTAAGAAGAGGCTGGATGACGTGAAGGGTAGATGGGTAGAGGAGTTATCACATGTTTTATGGACGTATTGGACTACGCCATGCAGATCCACTGGAGAAACACCCTTCTCCATGACCTATAGGGCCAAGGCGGTGATACCTTTAGAATCTGGGTTTTCCACGCTAAGGACAAGTTCTTTTAGCCCGAAAAATAACGATGGCCTCCTTGAAAATGAATTATTATCAACAGAAGCTTAAACGAGGGTATGATGCTCATGTGAAGCTAAGACCACTAACGCTTGGAGATTTGGTGTTGAGGAAAGTCGTGGGTACTGCCAAAAACCTAGCATGGGGAAAGCTAGCACCAAATTAGGAAGGACCCTATCGGATCATCTCTGTAGCGGGCATAGGATCATATTGATTAGCTGATCTAGATGAAAAAAATTGTACAACGCCCCTGAAATGTAAACAACCTACGAAGGTATTATTAATAAAAAGTACTCTTATCGCTCGTTGCTCAAAATTTTCGATATGTACTTAGGTTTATCTCTCATTACTTCTAAGTATCAAACAGAAACTTGGACATGCATGATCCTCAGACCACATGCCTTGTGAAAATTGATATCTTATCATTTGTTAAATAGAATCTTAGTTATGCCAGGTCCACAGACCTTCTACTTTAGGAAAATTAACATCTCAAGTTACAATTTATAAGTATCAAACAGAAACTTGGACATGCATGGTCCTTGGACCACATGCCTTGTGAAAATTGATATCTTATCATTTGTTAAACAGAACTTTAGTTATGTTGGGTCCACAGACTTTCTATGTTGGGGAAATTAACATTTCAAGTTACAATTTGTAAGTATCAAACAGAAACTTGAACATGCATGGTCCTCGGACCACATGCCTTGTGAAAATTGATATTTTATCATTTGTTAAACAGAACCTTAGTTATGCCGAGTCCACAGACCTTTTACTTTGGAAAAATTAACATTTTAAGTTACAAGTTATAAGTATCAAACAGAAACTTGGACATGCATGGTCCTCGGACCACATGCCTTGTGGAAATTGATATCTTATCATTTGTTAAACAGAACTTTAGTTACGTCGGGTCCACAGGCCTTCTGCTTTGGGGAAATTAACATTTCAAGTTATAATTTATAAGTATCAAACAGAAACTTGAACATGCATGGTCCTCGAACCACATGCCTTGTGAAAATTGATATCTTATCATTTGTTAAACAGAACCTTAGTTATGCCGGGTCCACAGACCTTTTACTTTGGAAAAATTTTCAAGTTACAAGTTATAAGTATCAAACAGAAACTTGGACATGCATGGTTCTCGGACCACATGCCTTGTGGAAATTAATATCTTATCATTTGTTAAACAGAATTTTAGTTATGTCGGGTCCACGGACCTTCTACTTTGGGGAAATTAATGTTTCAAGTTGCTGTTTCTAAGTACCAACTAAAAACTTGGACATGCATGGTTCTCGGACCATATGCCTTGTAAAACTTGATATCCTACTTGTTGTTGGAAGAAAGTTTGGTTATGTCAGGTCCTTGAATCCTCTACTTCGAGAACATTAGCAAAAACCATATCACATTAGTGTTGAGATGTTGATAAAACACTTGGATTGCTTTATGCCCTAAATTGAATTCTAAGTTAAGTTTTTGACTGTGTATTGTTGTGTCACATATGTTGCGCTCTTCAGGCATGATTTGCAAAGTACAAGCTAAGTATGTGTAGTTCTATTTAAAGTTATGACAAATTGAAATATTGGAAGTGGAGTTAGTTGTTCCATTCATTCATTTTTGTGTTGATAAGTATTTTTATACTTAAAAAGTTGAAAGTCAAATGAAAATCAAACCATACAGTTTCTCATTAATTTCTGTTAATGTACATTCAAAGCAAAAAATCTAAAAAGTTGTTACATAACAAAAAGAGAAGTCCTAATGGCCTAAAACCTAAGCCTTAGAAGGGGGTTCTGCTCGGAAGTGCTGGCAGCCTCTGTGCGTTTCAACTCAATTTCAAATGAGAACTAGACTTGTTTTCCCTTATCTGTTGTCACCGGTGGAAGGACATTAGGCTCAGCGCTTTGGCTCGTAGTCTCCTCGGCACCATGTCCTTCTCTTTGTTGGAACTCTTAGGTTCTGTAGGAGTTGGAATGGGCTCTGGAATCATGAGAGGGAGCATGAAAGATGATGTCTCAAGGGTAGGTGCGACAGAAGGAAGTTCTTCAATCACCTAGATGTCTTGGGGGAGCTAGATGTTTTCGGGCTTCCTCAACTCGGAGGTTGAGGGAATCCCTGCCACATTCAAAGCTTCCCCCCACACTTACTAACAGTATTCCCGACATAGCTCAGCGAACTCCTCGGTTAATTGGTTTTCTGTCGCCTCCACCCCTTCCTTGTAAGCCACCTTCTTTGCAGCCTCCATGGAGTCCTTGAAGATACGAGCCTCATCTCTCATTTTTGCAAGCTCCTTCTTCAGGTCAGAGTTCTCTTGCTAAGATTTGGCTAAGTCTTTGTCCTTCTGACGAAGAAGCTTACGTTGCCCCTCCACCTGGGTCCTCATTGTCTTTAGGCTAGCCTCGGCACCGTCCTTTTCCCTCTTCAGCTCTGCCAACTAAATGGTTAGCTTCTCGTTCTGTGCAAGAGCTTGACCTAAGAACTTCTCGGTCTCCTGCCTAAGCTCCAATTCAAGTCCAGCTTTCTTCGAGAATCCTCCATCCACTTCTCAGCAGCAAAGACTTCCTGGATGGCCTGTGGTGAAATATCAAAGTAAATGCATTATTAGTAGCACGACTCTAGAGTACATAAGAGTGTTTTCTTTCGTTAAGGTATAATGAAAGTGATAAAGTGAAGATAATACTTAGATACTCACCAAAGCCAAGTCCCTTTTTAGCGAAAGGAACAAATGCGGCTGACTCATCTTTTCTAGGGCCTCCATGTCCTTAGGCAGAAGAAGAGGACGTTCCAAGGCGTCGGATAGGTGGTGGGCGTGACCTTGTTGGAACGCCCTAATACTAGACTGGCAGGAGATTGGTGCCCTGTCTAGCTTAAGCTCAGGAGACCAGTTAGCCAGTGCACGGCGTACCTCAACAAGGTCCCTGTTCTCCCCGCTTTCCACTGAAGAGGCACGTCCCTTGCCTTTGCTAGGTTTTTGTTGTTGTTGTTGTTGTTGTTGCTTCAGCTTCTTCTACCTCTCCGCATCTGCCTCCTTGGCCTCAGTCTTCCTCTTCTTCTTAGGCTCCGAAATGGGAGGCTTAGGATCGAAGGGAGGAGGGGGTGGTGGCAAGGACGGAGGGACCTGTGGCCCACCCATTCCCTTTTGAGAGACTCTCACGCCCCTCTTGTGCATCAACTGCCGTAGAGCGTCCATGTCTTCTTCTTCTTCGGAGCTGGAGTCAGGCTGGGCAATTAACAGACCTTGTATGCCTGAAGTTTCGGCGGGCACGTGTTCCTCGTCCGAGAGAATGACAAGTGGATCTCCTCAAGGTCTTTCAACGTCCTCGAGTTGAAATTGGTCTATCTCCTCATCCAACGATTGTTGCGAGGACGCTTGCTCTTCTCGGACGGCAGTTGTCTGGGAATGTGCCGAGAGAAGAATCGCTGCGATAGGGTGAGTATATAGGATGATGGAGGGATCGTCGGGGAGTTCGCGGTTGGAAAGGAAGCTGGGTCGTGCCATGTCTATCCTCCTGTGTCGTTTGTCTCTCGCAATGATCACGTTGTTGATCTCTTGGAAGTCCACTGATATAGGGTCGTATCCTAGTATCAGGTGGGCAGCTCTCACTTGTAGGTCTTCACTAACGAAGACTTCGGAGTGAAGGACATGGTCAAATTAGCAACGTTGCAAAGGCTGAGACGTGGGCGCACGTGTTGTTTATCTGCGAGAAGAAACATCCGAGAAGACGAGCATGGTCAGACTAGTGATAAACATTAAGGCAAAAAGCAATAATGTGCAATAAAATTAAAAGCGATAAAGGCAACGGGATTGAATTATGGGTTAGGAAATCTAACTCCTAAGGAGTCACACCTGACTCTCCCCATTCGACTAGTTAGTGAGGACCGTCAAACCAGTTTCCTGAGGCGATGCGATAGTCGTCTTTCATGCCTTTGTTGGATTTGGGAAGACAGGAAATCAGTCTAACGATGCTAGACCTGAATTTGATGTAATATCCTACGTTTTTTAGTTTATGGCACTCGTACATATAGGCAACGTCGTGCCATGTGAGGTTCAGATCCATTTGCTCATTTAGAGTATCGACACTACCTAAGACTCTAAACACGTTTGGTGTGCATTGATCTGGGCATATTCTATGGTTGCGAAGGTATTCACTGGTCACGTTTTTCATGAGGAGAGTCATCCCACCTTCTATGAAGGCAATCATGGAAATGATGACTTTTTCCTCTCTCCTCTCTCCTAGCGTTACCTGCGGCTTCTACTGGGCAATATCTTAAGCCTACATCATCGAAAATTTGGTATTTGGCCCTAAAACCCTCCATACCAGCGTCAGTATCTATTAAACACTTAAATCTACCCATTTGGTGGGAGCGAAAATGAAAGTTTAAAGAAGGAAAGGGGTTTAAATGGTGGCTGAGGACAGAAGCCGAGAAGGAATGAAAAAAGAAGAGTGAAAACTTACGGGAGGTGGTTATACGATTCTTCATGAGCTTCTGGAGAGAAAAGGTAATGATTGAAACTTAGATGCGATTAATTTCTGAAAGAATTAATGAAGGTACGGGTTCCTAGGCATTTTGACGTGCGGGAGGCGGCCTTGAAATTAAATTTCTCCCGCTCAAATTTTCAGAGTCAATTTGGGCCGTCGGATACGTATCCCACTGTTGAACGTGGGGAATAGGATGTAACTTGCGGTCATAAATGCGTGCGTTCTGGGTTTCGAAGCGTCAAAGACGTTTTCAGGGAACAAAGGGCCCCAACACGTGTGACGGTTTGCAAAGTGTGTGGGGGGTGCGTTGTTTGGTTCAAAACTCTATTTCTCTCCTCGGATAAGAGGGAAAATAAAGTTTTAAGGGGCTATTGTGAGGGGTAAATTTGTTTGAATAAACGTTTGGGCTTTAGGCCTGAATGTTTGGTATAAGTTTGTTTGGTCAGAGTCTTTGGGCCCACAGATCAGTTCGCACTATAGTGGTCCGAGGGGCTGTCCGAGGAGGAGTATCTCCTCGGACAGGCCCAGCAAAAGCCCTGGGACTTGCTAAACGGCCTAGAGGCAGAATCCTGGAAGAACTGATGGGTAAAGGTATGATCTAAGAACCCTTTAGAAGCAGGAACGTGGAAGAAATATTTGAGGAAAAAGCTGCTACCACCATATTAAAGACCCTGTATCTACCTCCCTGGCCGCATTAATGGGGAAATGATTTCTGAACAGTAGAGTTCAGCCTTCCTGCTACTATTTGAAGACTTCAAGAAGGTGGTGAATGAGACAAGTATCTAAGGGGAAGATTTGTATGACACGTGGATGAAACAGGGAAGAAGAAGAAGTATATAAGAAGATGAGAGAAGAAAGAAAAGGGCTAAAAAAAAAAGAGAACTAAGAATTGTAAACTCTGGCATAGAAAGAGAAGATTTATACAAATCGTTCTCGGCTTACATCCAAGGAAGTCCCTTTGTCATATTGTTTATTACTTGCATAGATTGTGGCACTCTAGCTTGTTAATCAACTTCCAACATCCCAATCCTAGGTTTCAAACCCATACTCTACAAATTTCATTGTATAAGACTCAGTGAGCCTGAACTCATCACTCGTTTTTAGATCCGGGTACAATTGTGCGCATACAGTAATTATATCCAATTGGTTAATTGGAGAAGTTATACAACACAACACTAGAATGAACTCTTCATGGATACAAGTCTGGAGAACAGTTTCAAATACACAAATATATAAATAGCTTTGCCATTACAAATTTCCAAAAAAATCTGATCATATCGAAAACAAATACGAAGAAAGAGAATAGTTTTTCATCCAGTCATTTTGGGAATAATTAAAGCCCAACCTTTTAGTAAATGAAATGAATAAATTCACTAAAAAGAAATGAAAACAGTCATTAAAAAATATATTTAGAACATCAACAATGATGATGAAGAGACAATTAAGAACATCTAACATGCTTAGAGTAACGACATTTAGGTCTTATTATATCATACCATTTACCAACAGTAAAAATAAGACAAAAGTAATGTCAAAACTTCCTTAGCAACCACCTTTTCTTTTACACCACAACTGAGTCTAACACTAAGTTCAATTGAATAACAAATAAGCATAGTAACTTCAAATTTCGGCTTAATCTGAACCAACCCACAAATTGCTATTTTCTTTCTCTATACGTTGAGTAAATTTTGGAGGCAGAGATCATAAGGGCCATCAGTGCTAGTGGATATTTTCAAAAAGAAAATTACCACAAAGTGAACACCTAGAGAGAGAGAGAGAAAGAGAGAGAGTTTGGGTTAGAGAAAGAGAGAGAACAGAAGAAAGAGAATCAATGGCAGGGTTTTGAAAAAAATTTCAGGTGGTAACTCGGTCTTTTTAATTGGAATCTGACTTGGTAATACGGCACCCTATTTGGCTAAGTTTTTTTTTTTTTTTTTAATGGGAATATGGAGGATGCATTTTAGTATTTCATTCTCCCAAAATCATTCCTCTTTCGTTTCATTTCACTATTCAAGCATTTTTCCACTTTCTACGGTTCATTGCTCATTGCTGTTAAGGGTTATTATTGGATGATCTGAGAGTATATTACCTCTCTCTCACACAAGAGTAGGTCTCACCCACCATGGGCACCCTCATGTGAAAAGGAGGGAGTATACTCTTAGAGTATCTAATAAATTTCCGCCTTTAAGAGGTACCTGTTCATCCTTCCACTGTGTTGGTTTCATTTCAGTACTGTTCATAATCCTTCAACTGTGTTCATTTCATTTCATTGCTATTTATTTCTGTTACTATTCGTTGTTTTTCAATGTTGTTTAACAGCCCCTATTGTATTATTGACCGGGAAATTAAGCTCAATAGATAAAAGTTTTGACACTACCAATCTTGGATCAGATGAACGACTCACAAAACCTACTTAGTGCCGCCATTCCACATGTCCTTCCAAAAGTGTAACGCCATCTATTTTTTTCAATTGGACACGTGGCTGAAATTTAAAAGTTGAACCTGAGGGGAAAAAAGAAAAATTTCATACTCACACAATGGAATGATAGAAAATATAATTGGTATAAATTTACTCTCACATCATTATATATGAAATGATTTTTTTAATAAAATATTACTTATTTTAATATTAAATATTTTATAAAAATTAAAATTTTATAAATCTTTTCTCTATTATTATTTTTTTTATAAACCAATAGGACAAAAAATGAGAGCAAAAAATTGATACTAAACACACACAAAAGATGGGAAAAAAAATAAAAATAAAAACTTAAAATAAAGAAAATAAATTGAAGAAAGAAGGAGAAAACTAGAAAAGAACAAACAACAAAGAAAGATTAAAAAAAAAAAAAGGGAAAGGTCAAGAAAAAGAAAAAAGAATAAAAAAATATCAAATGTTAAACTGTTTATCGATACAAGACAGGAAAGAAAAGTAACTAACATGGATGCAACAAAATCAATTGTGTTTTATCTCCAAAATTGAGAGATAAGTTTTTGGTAGGCCAAGGAGAAAATGCCTGGCCCCATCAAAAAAATTTCATCCTTCCTCTACTTACTAAACAACACTAACTCTTATTTATCTCATTTATTTTTCATTCTCTATATTCCACATCCAACCAAACACAGCAACTCTAGCAAACTATCAAATACAACATAGAAGATACAGGGTAGCCAAGTCACATCACAAAGAACACCATCAAACTACAGAACACTTTGTTCTAACCAAAGTTACAAAAATCTGCTCGAAATTCAATTATATCCTTTATATGTTCCCTCTAATTTGTCTTACAGAATTAGATGGGACATATATAGGGTAAAATTGAATATCGAGTATATTTTTGTTACTTTTTTTAAAGTAGAGTGTTTTGTAGTTTTTGTGGAATTTCTCACCCTGCTTTTTGAGCCAAAGTTTGATGGTGTTCTTGTGATGTGATTTAGTTTACCTATATCTGCTATGTTGTATCTCGTAGTTTACTAGAATTAGGTTGTGTTTGGTTGAAGGTGGAATATGAAAGATGGAGAACAATGACAGAAAATAGGAATTAGCATTGTTTGATAAGGAGAGGAATGATGGAAAATTTTTTGTGGAATCCAAACATTTTCTCTTCAGGTCCGCCAAAAAATTCTCTCTCAATTTTAGAAGGAAAACACAATTGATTTAATGCAGCATTTAGTTACTTTTTTGCCCCATTCTTGTAATGTTAAAGAGTAATGTCTCAACATTGATATTTTCTTATTCTTTTCTCTTTTTTTGTCCTTTTAGTTTTTTTCTTTCTTTGTGGTTTGTTCTTTTCCAATTTTCTCTCTCTTTCTTCTATTTTATTTTTATTTTTTTTTATCAATCTTTGTGCTCTCCTTTTTTTTTATTGGTTTATAAAAAAAATTATAATAATAATGAGAAAAAATTTATAATATTTTAATTTTTATTAAATATTTAATTGATAGAATAAGTAATAATTTATCAAAAAAATTATTTCATATATAATGAAATAAGGATGTGAGATTAAATTTATACCAACTACATTTTCTATCATCTTATTTTTTTCCTCGACCAAATAAAAAAGTTTTTCATCTCTCTAATTTTTCATCTCTCCTACCAAACACAAATAATTAAAATTAAAATCTCTTCTATCTTCTCACTTTTCTAACCACTCTTCATTTTTTATTCTTCTACTTTTTCATTTTTCCTACCAAACAAGCCCTATGCATTTACTCTCTTTTACTCTCTCTAGCAGCAGCAGACTCTTTTCTTATCTTATATTCAAAATGTGTGGCTGTGACGTGTAGGTACGTTTCTTTTTTTTTTTTTTAGTATAAACAGCAGAGTGATGTGTAGGTATGTTAGTCATGAATTCTGTTAGAATGCACCGCAAGGCTAGGTGGGATGTTTTGACTCTTTTGACTTGAGTAGGATTTTTTTTTTTTTCCCCATCTGATTGGGACACTCTTTTAACATCGGTGATGAATTGGACCATTTTGTAAAAGACATAAATTTATGTGACAAAGAAAAAGAAAAAGAAAAGGAAAATTATTTGGTTATATTTTACTATTAATATAAGATTTATAATTTTATATTGTAGACTAAAGAAATGCGTACAACATTATACACTTTTAACAAATGTGTACAATGTTATACAAATTTGTTTAATTTACCATGTAAATCTTACAAAGATAGTGTAATGTAAAACCAATAATTGCCCTATATATATATATATCATCTATAAAAATAGTGGTCATACTAATACGGTATACAATTATTGACCAATATCAAAATATTTTATTTCATTGACCAAATCAAAATAGCCAAGTTCCATTTTGATAGATTGTATTGCAATGTATTAAGAAACATCTATTTTGTGTTTTTTCAATTGCTGACAACTTTTTTAATTAAAACGATAGCTCATTTGTTGATACTATATGAATGCTAGTTTCGATTTTCAAGAAAAAAAAATATTGTTCTAGCGTTAGTGTGTTTTTGTGGTGGTTTTTGTTTTTTATTATTATTTTAATGAGTTGTTAATATTATTTTAAATGAAGATATATTTTTTAGTTGCTGCCAATTGTCAAAGTAAAAATCTATAACGCGTTATGTGTGCACTTTAAGAGGATATAGTTTGTGTCTGGTGCCTTTTTGCACTGGACACGATACGATTCAAATACGTGTCCAAAACATTTTGAACATGTGTTCGCATCTTAGCATATTCAGTCTAAAAAAAAAAAAAGATACATGACGTATACTATTTTTACTTTGAGGACAGCAACCAAAAAATACCATTTCATTTAAAAGATTATCAACAACTCATTAAAATAATAGTATTTATAAAATTTTTAAAAATAAAACATTACAAAACCCACCAACACGACCCCAACCCATCTGTCGTACTTGAGTTTCGGTCCACGTTCAACATTATCCCCCAACCATTAAGGGTTTTTCACCTGGCAACATGCAAAATGCACAATGTGTGTAACGTACAGAACACTAATGTGGGGTTTGAGCAAATGAACTTTCTTACTTATATTCATTTTCAGGACTCACCACCAACCATTAGAATTCTAATACGTGATTGGTCACCTAAGTCTAACTATATTTATTTCCTAATTTTAACTAAGAAAACCCTAGGGTTCCTAAGCTAAACCAGAAAATAAAAAGATGTCTTGAACTAGAAGACATGAATTCAAAAATTCAATTACGTTTGGGGAAAGTGTTAGGCACCTCACAACACCTATTTAAAAGAATAGTACCTTGTTTCAAATTAATCTTATAACTCACCATTTAAAGAACAACTTAAAATATTTAACATGTGGTTTTAAAAAGAATGATATGCATGTACATGTGAAATAAGATAATGATTAAGCATGTAAAAATAACATGAATAATCTATCCTAAGATGACATGTGAAAAATGGCATGCATCCATCCTAAGATGACATGTATCTATCCTAAGATAGCATGTGAAAAATGGAATGTATCCATCCTAAGATGACATGTGAGAAATGACATGTATTTATCATATGATGGCATGTAAATGTATGACATGATAATCTACCCTAAAGTGACATGCGGATGCATGGCATGTATAATAACTAAACATGTGATTACATGGCATTTACTAAGAAAATAAATTGAATGATAAATTTGACAGACTTCCTCATTGAATAGCCATAATATAGCATCCACAAGTGCAATCTTGCAATTCCTTTTTACAAAACATTTTTACCTCAAGCAAAAGTGGACACGAAGAAATAACAATGAACACAAAAGTTAAATTTTTAGAAGAGCAAAAACAATGTCATTTGACAATTTTTTTTTTTTTTTTTTTTTTTGGAGATACATTTGACAAATTATTGATCTCGAAGTTTTTTTTTTTTTTTTTTGGTAAAACGAGAAAAATCATTTTCTTGACCTTAAGGGCCTTTGTACAATTATTGAGAAATTTTGGGGCCATTTTGTGATTTCATGAAGATTAGGGTAAGAAATGTAATTTTGTGAAGTTGAAGGGTTAAAATGCAATTTTGAAAACTTTGGGTTGAAGTTGTGATTTGGAAAAGTCTTGGGTCAAAGGGGTAATTTTGAAAAGATTTGGGATTGGTTTGTAATTTTCAGAAGTTGAGTTTGGGCTTGTGGACCCACGGGTTGGGCTGAATGTTTGGACTTAAGTTGAGGTTTTGCAAGTGTTGGGCTAAAGCTTTGGGAAATTTGATGGGCTAAGTGCCTATGCTTAAGTTCCATTTGAATAAAATTTATTATTGAAAATTAAAAATACTGTAGCAAAATAATTTTTTTAAAATATATAAATAGTGCTATGAGATTCATTTTTAATATTTTTTCTGAAATAAAGTGTTTGTAGATCTCATGAACAATGTGTGAACATGGTATAAACAGAGATAAACAGTAACTTTGTCGTCGCACAGTGCTGAACATTACCTACTGTTTATAAACAGTAACCATAACCGGTACAGTGAAAAAGTAGTCGTGCCAAAAAAAAAAAAAACAAAAAAAAAAAAGGGCAAACTCAAAACGTGTATCTAAACTCTCACTTAAATAAATTTCAGACTGGGCCTACTTTACACACACACGGATTGGGCTTAAATTTATTTAAGTGTGTGGGCATGTTGGACTGGATTTAATTGAGTCTTTATTTTATTTCTTTTAATCTCTTCTTATATCTTCAAATTAAAATCTCCCCCATCAAATTAACATAATCTTCTCTAACCCATAGCACCCTCTTTCTCTCTAATCCCACATCCTTCACTTCTCTCAAAATCAACAGAACTACAGAAGCTTCTCTTTCTCTTAGCTGAAGCTCTCTCCTCTCAACATCTTACACTAAACTCACTCGGATCTTTTTCTCTCTCTAAACCCGTTGTCTAAACCAAAGCTCCACGGCTCCACCGCCAACCACCATGACCAAAGGTGGTGGTCTTCTCCTCTTCCTCTCTATTTTCTTTTTTCTTAATTTTTCTATTCAAAGCTCCCTCCTTTTTGGTCAGTGTGTTTGGAGATTTGGGTTTGGATTTCAAAGGTGGGATTTTTATTGGGTATGGCCAAAAGGTGTTTGTGTTTTGATTTGTGGGTTTGTTTCGAGTGGGTATTTTCAGGGGTTGGGTTTTGAGGACATTTCAAAATGAGTTTACTGGGTTGTGTGGCCGTGGTGTGTATGTCCTGTGTTCATGTATAAATGTGAATCTGAGCCTGTGTAAACAGAATGTATTCAAGCACAGGCATGTATGAGCAAAACTGACAGAAAGGTATGAGCTTTTATGTTCAAAAATGCATGCTTGTGTGAATAAAAATGATTTGAACATGTTCTGTGTATCTGCGTGTACAAATCTAGATATTTGAACATTAGCTTGCTAAATAAAAGGGGAAAGAAATGCTACGCATTTTAAGTTTGAACTTTGAACTTGTTGGCTGTTTTCCCTGCCATTCTTGCTTTTTCTTTGAGTCTAGCTTCTGAGTCGTGCCCTGTTGATAGCTGAAAAAGGAACAAGCTTTAGATTAGACATTGGGTTCTGTTTGGATAGAATTTATTGCTGAAAACTGAAAACACTGGAGTAAAATAATTTTTAAATATGTGAATAGTGATGTGGGACTATTTTTAATAAAAAATTGATTAAAAAGTATATGAACAGTGCTGTACAGTACGCGCACAGTATGCACACTGCACACATGTCCCTCTGCAAAAAAAAAAAAAACCAAACGCGAAAACTGAAACGTGGAAATGCAGCAGCTGAATCCCAACGCCCTCTGAGTTAGAAATGGAAAAGAGACGAGAAAGTGGGTACAAAGTGGGGAAAAGAGACATTGGGCTTGTTTCACTTTTACTATCTCCAACAAACTCTTTAAACCCCAAATTTAGAAAGTAAACCCACAAAATAGTACTCCAACAGTCTCTAAATTACTGTTCATGAGCAAAATAATCTTGGAATAAAAAATTAAAACAATGATTAAAATATTTAATTTTTACTCAATATTTACGACGGCTAACAACAAAATCATTTCAGATCTTTTCTCTCTCAAACATCTCTAAACTCAATCTCAATCAAAATACAAACACACATCACAATTTCAAAATTAATCAAATCAAAAAAAAAAAAAAAAAAAACAAAGACAAAGCAAATCTGACCCATCCGAGCCGTGGTATGGAGGAGGACAAGCGGTGGTGGGGAAGAGGACAGGCATGCGTGAACATCTGCCGGCGATCTGTGTGTGTGTGACTGTGTGAGAGTGAGAACGAGAGTGAGAGAGAGAGCTTCTGGTACTGATATGTTCTAGAGTGGACAGACTGGACAATGGTAGAAAAGAAAAGCAAAAGTAAAAGTGAAGATAAAGGGTCCGTTTGGATAAAACTTATTGCTGAAAACTGAAAACACTGTAGCAAAATAATTTTTAAAGAGGTAAAAAACACTGTTCATTCCAAAAGTTACTGTTCATTGGCCTAAAATCACTGTTCATGGCCAATGAACAGTAACAAACACGCATTGAAAAAAAAAAAAAAAACGTGGACGCAGCTAAACGCTGGATCCAAACGTATTCAAAGAGTTACGTCTGTGGAGGAAAAAAAAAGAGGAATAATAAATAAATAAAAGAAACGTGTGAAAGAAAAAAAAAATTAAAGAGATAGAAAAAATAAAATATAAAATAAAAATTGAAAAATATTATTACAATATTTTCGTAATATTTTTTAAATAAATTTTAAGTAATGATTTATTACTAGTTAATATTAATGAAAAAAAATTAATTTAAATGATGTGTTCAAATTAAAATTAATAACAATTTATCACCTATTATTTGATGACAAAGTATTATCTCTTTATTACTCTTCTAACTTTTCACAATTACAGGGCTGTGAAGTCACAAGAGAATTTGCAACAGGGGATTAAGAAATAGAAATGATTTACTTTAAGGACAGAGAATCTGTGTTTTAGTGGGAAATATATAGCTTATTTCATAACGATTGTGTTGATTAAACATTATGTTCCAAATATCATATGCAGATAAAGGAAAAAGGTGGATTGAGATCCGGAGGTACGGCATGAGTGCAACACTATCCAATTGAAAAGTAACTTGTCAAGATTCAAAATTAAAAAGCAACTTGTTGCTCCAACCCTTGGCTCAGAAAAGTTAAGAAATTAAAAACTTTTCTAATCTAAGGTCTTGGGAAAAAAGTTTTAGGGTAGTTTATTAATGTTATTTGTATTTTTTGAAAATGTGTATAGGTAAAAAAATATATAAAAATATATGTAATGTTATTTAAAAATTGAAAATATTTGTTTAAATATATGTACCAAACGGGCCATTAACTTCTTAACTTTAAAGTTTTCTCTAAAAAAAAAAAAATTTAAGTTTAAACTCAATCTTCGGTATTGTATTGAATTTCAATCCAAAGAAGGTGAAAGGTGAGTTTACAAGGGTGTGACTTTTAGGGCCTGTTTAGATACCGTTTATTTTGCTAAAACTAAAAACTTATTACTGAAAGTACTGTGAATAAAGGTAAAAAGTAGCTAAAATAGTATAATAGACCCATTAATAGTACCAAAAAGTGCAATGGAACCTATAAATAGTAACAAAAATAAACTGAATAATGAAATAATTTTTATTTTTTATTGGTATCTAAACGGGGGCTTATTGTGAGTCTAACATTCCTATTTCCCATTAATTATTTTTTGAAATGTGAAACAAAATATGGCTTTAAACAAATAAATTTACTTTATTATTATTTCTTTAGATTATTATTGAAAATGTGAAATAAAAATTAAACAAATACGCTAACAAAAAGCAAGCAATGCCAATCTCAAAACTCAACCTGAATTTTCATGCTGATAATGTACTCATTATCATCATTAATTAATACACAGCATAAAATAGTAACAATAACATCTTTATGTGACGAGCTAAATATTCTTTCAAATGTCAATGAAGAACTACATATGTAACACGATTTTAGTGCTAACTACTGTCTCAAAAGAGATAAGAGACGAGCCAAATCCATCAATCTTGAACTGATGGTATGCTAATAGACTTAGATTTGAGAGCACTTCAATAGTTTGGTGCGTGCTGACATGACCCAGCAAGGTGGAAGAGTGGAGACCACTTTTCTTGGCTCTTCTTCAAATATCCAACCAAATGTGTTAGTTGTCCCTGCAGTACTACCACTTATTTATGATACAATCAATTCTATATCTAACCTCATAAATCCAACCAACAAAAAAAAATTACATTATGCACTTGGATAGAAAAGCTAGACAAAAACATTTTTAGGTTGGTTATGCTCCTTCCAATCTCTTTCAAACACTTTGCTTTTTTATCTAATGGCACTTTCTGTGGATTGCCATGACCATGATCTTGCATCAATGTCAATGGATTCACAGGACAGAAAAATAGCATTTGTATCAACAGCTGCAGTGAGGTTGCAAAAAGTTTACAGGAGTTATCGTACCCGGCGCAGGCTAGCAGATTCAGCTGTTGTTGCTGAAGAGCTGTGGTAAGTGTCAATGTATGTTTCATTTCATTTACTTTAAGAATGTGACTGTGTTTTTTCTGAGAAGTTATGGGACTATTTGGAGGTCGCAAGCTATAGATTATGCAAGGCTGAATCACAGCACGGTTTCCTTCTTCGATTTTCACAAAGCAGAAACAGCTGCCTCACGCTGGAGTAGGATCAGCTTGATTGCTTCTAAGGCATGTAGCTTACACAATCATTAACATCTTCATTATTGTATTTGCAACATATTTTGTTATGATTTCCAATGACTATTCTGTTTTTGGCCTCTTATTTTATCATTCACGCAAAATGATAGAAAACATTAACATTACAATTAAAATGGAATAAATAATGGTGTCATGCTTTAATAAATAATAATAATGGTTTCATGCAATTTGATAATTTTGGCAGGTTGGAAAAGGGTTGTATCAAGACGCTAAGGCACAAAAACTGGCTTTCCAACATTGGATTGAAGCTGTAAGCCTGTTATTTTAAGCTAAAAAACTACTACTACTGCTACTATTATTATTATTATTATTATTATTATGTTCCGCAGATTGATCCAAGACATCGTTATGGTCATAATCTCAACTTTTACTATGAAGAGTGGGGTAAAGGTGATACAGAGCAGCCATTTTTTCATTGGTACAAAAACTTCTCTTGGTTGATTCTTTGATTTTTTCTGCCTCTAGTGCTATATGGGCCCACAAATATCTGCACAATGTTTCCTTTTAGATGCTTCGAATGTCAAACATTTCCACTTAATGCCTTGGCTTCAGCATTTGACTCCAAATGCAACTAAAGTGATAAAAAAAGAAAGTATGAACACATGTACGTGAAAGTCTCAATAAAAACTATTCTGTCACTAAGACTGCTTATGAAACTGCTAATGCCTTCAATGACTCTTATTGTTGGTTGTCAAATAACATCAAGAGCATTACATTCTAGTCTGGTTTGTGTAAATTTTACATTCTGCCATGAGAGTTGCTAGGGTTCTTTATAAGAAAGGTCACATTTATCTGATTGTTGTTGCCTTCCACTGAGAAAATGATGGGAGAGATGGGGTTGATTATAACAGTAATCTCATCTATTGTGGAAAATGTTTATATGCTGACGTGATTGCAATGTCAATGTCAAACACTAAGACCAAGCGATCTATATGACAATGCATTTGCATCTACATCATGATCCTCTTTTTCTTCAAATGCCAAAGTTTCAGATCCCTAAAATCACCCCACATTTTCTGCAATGGCCTAAATCATTATTGATGTAAACAAAACCATTCAAGGATTGGTTAAACTGCCCTTTGCAATTTATTCTTTCAATTAGATATGGGAGACTACACTTACCCAAAGACTGATCAGGAGCTCAAAATCTCAGAAAACCTTTTGAGAGGGATTTAAATTAAGGAATATCAAAGAAAGCTCTGCAATCATTTTCATCACAGCCTAATTTGATATGGATTTTATCTTTCATTTGGCAGCCACCGAGTTTAGCCTTTCTTTTACCCTTTATATGTAGCCTTTGCACGTCTGTGCATTATGTTACTACTTGTTTGCATGCCAGTGCATACGCAAAGATGTGGTCATGCATCACCTCTAAATAAAAGCCTCCAATTATTGGGAAATGTCATATAAGAAATGAATACTATGTCATCTACTATGTTCAATAATTTCTAGCATTCATAAAATCATTATACAATGCAATAGATGTTTTTTTTTTCAAGGACTAAAGCTTTATCCAATAAAAAGCAGAAAATAGTCAAATACATTAAATCAGTACTTAAAAGAAAAGGCACAAAGACAGCAATCTGAAGATTATAAATGGAAACATGACACACATGTAACTCACAGCATTCTCTCCTTTTAATTTTCATCTAAGTACATGATAAACGTAACTAAATCAGTAAATAAAAAAAGAATAAAAAATAAAAACTGTTTTAGTATTTAAAGTGTAATTCTTGATTTCTAAAAATACATGTTCATATGCAAAGATGCATCTCAATCTCCATCTCCGTAATTTCATCATGTATCCAATGTCCATTTAATTGCTGTCAAGAATAGTAAAACTAAATAGAAAGGGGAAATAGTTAAAAGATATGGTATCAAAGTACATTGCAAAAATAGAATGTCTGGAATATTATTGAATGTTAACTTCTTGCTAGAAAAACAAAAACAAAAAATTATTGAATGTTAGTGGGCTAGCATGATAGGTTTCAAGCCAAGGGCTTGAAGCTTTATCTCAATGCTAGGGGGTATCTTCAAAATTGCAGAATACCTCTCATACAAAGACCTCACAAGAATGGAGATAATTATATACTTTCTCATACCTTGATGTCCCATGCAAAAAGAAAGAATCTCTTGTGTCAATAAAATCAATGTGTCACTAAACAGCTTAATATATTCCTTGTGTAGGTTGGACGTTGGAGATGGCAAAGATGTTGATCTCAAAGATTGCCCAAGATCAAGGCTTCGACAAGAATGCATTAAATATCTCGGACTGGTATGTGAAAAGAATTTATAGGCAAGCTTTTGAAGAATGCAACAATGGCATTCACACTATGGAAGATTCAATGTGAAGCAATGAACACACACACACACAGTGAAGGAGATAAAAGACAGAGAGAGATGCGAGAGAGAAAACAAGATTGATTTGAGAGAAAAGAAAATGAATTGCTTAACTTTCTATTACACTCCATGTACAGTATTTATAATCCAAAGCACCAGTAACCACCTGATTAACAACTCCTAAATTCACGGAATTGATCCGTGAAATGTGGAGGGAAATGAGGAGCTAACTAACTAACTGTAAACTGCCTAACCACCTGGAGCTGATGCACAACATGAAACGCACCGTTTTCGTAAGTCCAATTCCTCATAAATGAAACGCATCGTTTCACTTAAATACTCGTACAACTGTTAAATAACGACATCGTTCCGCGACATTTCTTCAAGTCCTGGAACTAGCCGTTGAAGCACTAGCCGTTGGAGTTTGAAGTTGGGTTTTGAGTAATGCTCTATGATGCTCTTCTTAGATTCTTAACATCCCCCCTCAAACACGAGGCAGTATCTGCCAAGAGTTTGCTGCGCAGAACCAGATAATGGGGACCAGGCAACGGTTTGGTAAAAATATCAGCGAAATTGTCTCGCCCAGAAATGAATTTGATCCCCAAAGTTTGACGAAGAACACAACCCCTGACATAGTGGTAATCAACCTCGATGTGCTTGGTTCTGGAGTGAAAAACAGGATTAGAGGCTAAAGCTATCGCTGAGTTGTTGTCACACCAAAGAACGGGAAGATGATGGAGAAACAGTTTGAGATCCTTAATTAGAGCGCGAAGCCAAGTCATTTCAGCAGCAGTGGAAGCTAAGGCGCGATACTCTGCCTCAGTGGAAGAACGAGAAACTGTGGATTGTTTCTTGGAAGACCAAGAGATGGGGATCGAACCAAGGAAAATCAAAATACCAGTGGTGGACTTTCTGTCAGTGGGGTCACCAGCCCAATCTGCATCTGAGAAAGCAGAGAAGGTAAGTGGACCAGGAGTAAGGTGAATCCCAAAGTGTAAGGTGCCTCGCACATAACGAAGGACACGTTTGGCAGCCTCCAAATGAATAGATGTGGGATGATGCATAAACTGGCATAATTGTTGCACAGCAAAAGGACGTATCGGGACGAGTGAAGGTCAAGTACTGGAGAGCACCCACCATACTTCTATACTCAGAGGGGTCAGCCAGAGCAGAACCATCAAAAGGAGTAAGGCGAATATTAGGACAACAAGGAGTCTTGGTAGGTTTAGAATTCTCCATATGAAACCTATGAAGGACATCAGAGGCATACTTTGACTGGCAAAGAGTGAGGCCAAACTTTGAAGGCACTATTTGAATGCCTAAGAAGTAGGAGAGAGCACCCAAGTCCTTAAGCTCAAATGCCTTACTTAGTGCAGTAACAAGATGAGTGATCTGTGAAGGAGAATTGCCAGTGATGATAATGTCATCAACATATACCAGAAGATAGATGACTGTGGAATCATAGGAGAACACAAATAAGGAAGAGTCAGCCATGGAAGCTTCAAAACCAAGATGCAACAAGTGGGAGGTAAATCTGTCAAACCAGGCACGAGGGGCTTGTTTCAAACCATACAAAGATTTATGCAATCTGCAGACATGATGAGGAAATTGGGGATCAATATAACCAGGAGGCTGTTCCATATATACCTCCTCTTTGAGAAACCCATGGAGAAAGGCATTGGAGACATCCAACTGCCTAAGAGGCCAATGAAAATTGACTGCAATGGAAAGAACTAGTCTGACAGTAGCAGGTTTCACAACTGGACTAAATGTCTCAGTGTAGTCCACACCTGCTTGTTGATGGAAACCCTTTGCAACCAGCCTGGCTTTATAACGAGCAATGGAGCCATCACTGTGTAATTTAAGCTTATACACCCATTTGCAACCTACCAAGTTAATGCCAGGTACTACAGGGACAAGAGACCAAGTTTTCTGTCTTTGTAAAGCTGAAAATTCTTCATCCATGGCCTGAATCCACTGAGGAAATTTACAAGCAATTTTATATGAAGGGGGCTCAGTGTGAGTGTAATCAACCATAGCCTTGTAACACAATTTTGGCTTAGAGATGCCATTCTTGGATCTTGTGGTCATTGGGTGAACATTCACAGGAGGAATGACAGAAGCAGATTCAGTGGGTGGTAAAGAGGAAGTAGAACAGGTGCTAATGGGAATAGACTGGACAGGAGGTGAAGAAGGAGGATTGGGTGAAGTTGAAGTAAGTGTAGGAATAGTATGAGTATGAGAAGTAGATGGAGGTAGAGTAACAGAATGGATTGAAGCAGGAGATGAGGGAGATGAAGAATTTGGGGAGGAATGACTAGAGTTTGTAGTGGTGGTGGGATAAGGACCAAGAACAGAAGGTTGATTAGAGGCATGTAAGTAAAGTATGTTGGAGAACCAAACATCAGGTTTAGTGGTAGAAGAAGCTGAAGAAGAGGATGGTTTAGATGAAAAAGGAAATTTGACCTCATTGAATAACACATGTCTACAAGTGTAAAGATGGTGAGTGTTAAGATCAAGACACAAGTAACCCTTGGAATTGGTAGAATATCCTAGGAAAAGACACTCAGTGGTTCTATGGTTAAGTTTGTGCTTGGTGTATGGTCTGAGAAAAGGATAGCAGGCACAGCCAAAAACTTTAAGGGAAGAAATGTCAGGATGTTGACTATATAATCTGTACCAAGGGGAATTGAAACCTAAGGTAGTTGTGGGAAGTAAATTGATAAGGGATACAGCTGATTGAACTGCAAAAGACCAGTATGAGGTAGGTAAGTCAGCTTGAGATAGGAGTGTGATAGTGGTTTCAATTAGATGTCTGTGTTTTCTTTCAACTAGGCCATTCTGTTGTGGGGTATAGGGACAAGAGATTTGATGATGAATTCCATTTGAGGAGAGAAATGACTCAAAAGATTTGGAAGTGTACTCCCCTCCACCATCTGATCTAAGAGTTTTAATGGTGGTAGAAAACTGATTCTTAACCATAGCAAGAAATATAGCAAACTTAGTGTGAACTTCAGATTTTGCAGAAAGCAAATATAGCCAAGTAAAACGAGTGAAATGATCAACAAAAATCACATAATATTTGTACCCATTTATTGAATTGACAGGTGCAGGACCCCAAAGGTCAGTATGTACAAGTTCAAAGGGAGAATTTGCAACAAATTGTGATCTAGGAAAGGGTAATCTATGCATTTTGCCATGAAGACAATGTACACAAGAGTTGACAAAGCTAACATTATTATTGACAGACAATCCATTATTTTGTAACAAAATCCTAAGGACTTGAGAGTTTGGGTGACCAGTTCTGCTGTGCCACAGATGCCAGTTTGAAGAGGAAAGTTGAACAGAATGACACAGTTTATTGGGAAGCAAAAGATCAATGGCCTTGTGAGGATAGATGGGGTACACACCACCTTCACTCTTGCCCTTGTAAAGAGTTTTCCCCGTGGCCAAGGCCTGGATGAGCAAGGTGTTTGCATCAAAATAACACCCACAGTTATTATCAAGACAAATTTTGTGAACTGAAGCAAGATTAGAAGCAATTGAGGGAACCCTAAGCACATTTCTAAGATGAATAGAATTATTGGAAGTTGGAATTGAAGAGTTACCTATATGAGTAATAGGTAGATTTTGGCCATTGCCAACTGTGAGATGTTCCTGACCTGTGTAAGGCTTAGGGAAGTTCAAATGACTGAGGCTTGAGGTGACATGATCTGTGGCTGCACTGTCTGCCAGCCATGGTTGTTCTTGTGTTATCATTGAGTTTGAGGAAGTTGCCATTGCAGCTAGTTTTGTGGGTGGATGTTTGCCTTGGTAGGCATAATCCATCCTATGGTAACAGTCTAATGCCAAATGACCTGCCTTACCACATATCTGACATATAGGCCTCTCTGATTTGACATTGGAGCTGCTTTGAGAAAACTGAGAATGTGGTGAGAATTGATTGAATTGATTGGGTGATGGACCTCTGCCTCTACCTCTTCCATTGTGATTCCTTCCTCTTCCTCTGTTGTAAGGCTGGTTGTGGTTATGAAACCCACTCGAGTTGTTGAACCTTGGTGCAGTGTTAACTGCCATTGCAAAGGTGGAGTCCTTGACCTCCATTCCTTCATTCAGTGATTCCTCTTCTGCATTTAGCAAAGTA
Source organism: Castanea sativa (assembly GCF_040712315.1). Taxonomy (NCBI): domain Eukaryota; kingdom Viridiplantae; phylum Streptophyta; class Magnoliopsida; order Fagales; family Fagaceae; genus Castanea; species Castanea sativa. The sequence goes on from NC_134023.1 coordinate 41,887,493, forward strand.
GCAAGCTCATCAAAGCTTAACTTGGTGCTTCTGGTCCTAATTGCAGACCTAAATGCACTAAACTCCTTTGGAAGACCTTTAATTGCTACATGTAGTAGTTCTTCATCATCCAAGAATACTCCAACAGCCATAAGCTTGTCTCTTATCACCTTGATCTTCTGCAGATATGCATCCACAGTATCAGATCCTTTCTTCACATTGTGGAGCTCACCCTTCAGATTCATCACATGTGACCTTGAGATAGATGAGAATCTGTTTTCAAGAACCTTCCAGACTTCTTGAGCTGAAGTACATCCAACAGTTATAGCCAGAACTGAGGGAGTGAGGGTTGAGCTAATGAAGGTAAGAAGTGCCTTTTCCTTTGATTTCCAGATAAGATAATCTGGGTTGAGTACTGAGGTTGTAGCACCAGATAAGTCCTTGAGAAATTTCTCAGGAAAAGTGAAGCTTCATCAAGAAGTTCAATCATGGAGTAAGTTTCTAGCACCATGGAAATCTGATGTTTCCAAACGATGTAATTGGAAGAATCCAGTTTAACTGTCATCATATTGGACATATTTGACAGCAATAGCAGTGGTTGATTTGTGAGATTGATGGAGTTAGATGTAGAAGTTGAAGGTATGGTTGTTGAGGTTGAAGTTGAGGTAGTTTCTGCCATTGAAGGTAAGATCGTATGCTCTGATACCATGAAAAGAATTTATAGGCAAGCTTTTCAAGAATGCAACAATGGCATTCACACTATGGAAGATTCAATGTGAAGCAATGAACACACACACACACAGTGAAGGAGATAAAAGACAGAGAGAGATGCGAGAGAGAAAACAAGATTGATTTGAGAGAAAAGAAATGAATTGCTTAACTTTCTATTACACTCCATGTACAGTATTTATAATCCAAAGCACCAGTAACCACCTGATTAACAACTCCTAAATTCACGGAATTGATCCGTGAAATGTGGAGGGAAATGAGGAGCTAACTAACTAACTGTAAACTGCCTAACCACCTGGAGCTGATGCACAACATGAAACGCACCGTTTTCGTAAGTCCAATTCCTCATAAATGAAACGCATCGTTTCACTTAAATACTCGTACAACTGTTAAATAACGACACCGTTCCGCGACATTTCTTCAAGTCCTGGAACTAGCCGTTGAAGCACTAGCCGTTGGAGTTTGAAGTTGGGTTTTGAGTAATGCTCTGTGATGCTCTTCTTAGATTCTTAACAGTATGCTCCTCCTTTAATATGAAACCTAGTATCACAGTTCATAAATCATAAACCAAGATCAGAATGGGGTCGGATTATTACTATGGTTGGAACACCAACTTTGTATGTTCCGTGGAAATCAATTATATCAATAGCCATTAATGAGTCTAATGCATTTCAGAGTATCATGAAATACCATGATAGAAATAAAATAAGTGCCGTTTCTGGTTATTACTTAATTTTCTACAAGCAGGAAGCACTAAAACTCTACCTACAAAATAGCTTTGTGTTTTGCATACTAGAAAGCTTATGGGAATGAATTAACTTCAATTGGATTTTAGATGCTCTTTAACACCTGCTCTACTTAAGCTTTCCTAACTTCACTCACACTGTTTGTGGATATGCACCATGAACAAGCAAGAAAGGGAATACTATGAATACGTAATTGCTGAAGGGATGATGGTGCATAAACAAACGGGAAGTCTCCTTGATACAAGTCAAAAATTGCAAGGCTCAAAATGGATTTTTGTTATGAGTACCTCCAAAAAACTTTATGCTGGTGAGGTAAAAACTGATACAAACACCACACAATTTGTTGACCGTATTCTCAGATCTAAGATGCCACTTTAGTTTGCATCATCTGAAGCCTAATGCTTTGTCTCCTTCCCATCAGAAAAGGAAGGGATCATTTCATCATTCCAGCTTCCTTGCAGGAGGGGCCACTTTGGCTGCTGGAAGACTTGAGGCAGAAAGTGGCAAGCTCAAGGTATGCATGTAGCAAGCATTTATTATAATGTTTCCATAATGCCATTTTCTAATGACATTTTTGTATAATTCAATGTTCTCATTATGGAGACATACAACTAAAAATGTTCCATACCTCTAATCTACACATTAAAGTATTCAACCTAAAGCTTAAGCTATCATTGGAGAGGCCCAACAATTACATATACAACCAAGCACACACCCAACCTGTTTGGGATTCCTCTCTCACTTCCAGGCTCACCAGAAACTGAAACCAAAGAAAAATATGCTCAACGACCCCACTGTTATTGAAAGAAAGACAAGTAGGCCAGGCACATGGAATCCAAGAACAAACAAGCCAGACCTTAACATCTTGTTCGTTCTGGGCCTCTATTTAGTAAACAGCCCTCAAATCCAACTTGCTGTAGATACTAAGTACAGATGCTTTCACAAAAAATATATGATTGCTATGGAAGGGAACTGCATATCTTAATTTCACATTTCCCATGGTGTATGGGGTTGGAGGAGTTGAAACAGTTGCTTGTACCTGAAAAGTGCAACACTATCATCCTCTAGTGAAGCATATAATTGTAGAATTTTAATTTAGATACAAGCAAATCCTATCAAAGAATTAAAAAAGTATTAATGACTTTAATCTTTCAAAATTGCTTCTGAATTTAGAAGATCTTATTTTTTACCCTTATTAAGGGTGAACTTTGAATTATATGAATGTTTAGCTCAAATGTTACTTTTAATAATAGATGTCAACAAAATGCAAGACTAAGTTAACTACTTGATTATATGGTTTACTCAAAGCTGATGTGAGGTTCAGTTTAGTTTGAATGAGCTCACAGGACCATCTTTTGTTTATAAATTTATGCAATTAATTGCGTAAGAATCCCAAGCTCTTTAAGACAAGTTGATGCTGGCAGCGGCAGATCTCATAAATTCTTCTAGATTACTATATGTCAAATCAACATAATTTGCATATGGCAAAGTCCCATTATATAGATCCCAGAGCTCTCACATTTCAATTCTTCTCAGCTTTTTTATTAATTTTTTTTTTTTTTTTAATTCAACAGTTGGGGGAGGGGGGATCAATTCTTCTAGTAGTTAACACATTAAACCCATTCATTTGGTATCAAAGGAAACGCACTGGTAAGTACCATCTATGTGCTAAATATTCTACACACATCAGCATATTAACTCTGGTAGGATCAATAAAAGCTTCCAGTTACAGATAATAAAACACTATTCTTTTTGGGTAACATAATAAAACATAATTTTATAAGGAATCTATTCTTTTAATTTTATTTTAACAAAGGAGATAGTTTACCAACGTACTTTGTATATAAACTTGAAAAGTCTCTGTTTCTTGCATCCAAATTCTGAACATGTCCTTATGACTTCCAGTCTGTATCGGCATACAGTGGACATTACAGACCAACTGCGGAGAACCTTGGCAGCTTCTTAGCCTTCCTTGATGAGAATGGGGTCAACCTTGATGAAGTTCAGGTATGCAACTTATATATAATGTCATTTCACAAATCTGCTACCCCTCTTCTAATTTTACATTGATTTAGGGTATGTTTGAATACCGCTTATTTTGCTAAAACTGAAAAATTATTGCTGAAAGTATTGTAGATTAAGGTAAAAGTTGGTTGAAATAGTACAGTGGGAACTATAAATAATGTCAAAAAGTGTAGTGGGCTCATGAATAGTAGCAAAAATAAACTGAATAGTAATATAATTTTCATTTTTCATTCTTACCCAAATGCACACTTAATTGCAGTTGATAGAACATTTGGAGACATGAAAATAGCTTTTCAAAATTTTAGGATATTGTGGGTCACAATTTGATATATATGAACTTTTTTCTGCCATTGTTCACTTTTGTACTTCTTTTTATAATCCAAAACTTGTACAATGTAACCAACATATGCCTAATGTACTGCTTCTACCACATTTCCTCTGAGCTCTATCTATTTTAGTCAGGTATTTTCCCCTACGGAAGATCATGAGAGCTACAATAGCCGCAAATCAGTTAATGAAGGAAGTTATTCAACAAAAAATGTTCAAGAAGAGAGTAAACTTGGAGAACTAACAAATTATGAACCACCCTGCCAAGCTCCTAGGGAGAGTGAGATTAACAGCAGACCCTCTGAATCATGTACCTATGCTCAAACAAAAAGCATACGAACACACAGTTATAAGAGAACCTCATCCAGTAATCTCCAGAGAACCAGAACAAGTCTTCCAAAGAAAGAGATATTGCAGAGGATCAAGTCAATAAAGGAAGTAAGTTCATATCAACTAGGGCATCAGCTGTCATTGAAATGGTCAACTGGAGCAGGCCCAAGAATTGGGTGTGTCGCGGATTACCCTCTGAAACTAAGGCTTCAAGCCCTTGAGTTTGTTAACCTCTCACCAAGGGATCCTCCCACACCATCAGTCTTTGATGTTTTTCTTGGTTCAATTACAACTTTATGTGTGGTAATGTGACCTTAGATTGACTGTCTTTCTTACAAGTTACTATAAGAAGTCAACATCACTTTACTTTTCAATTCTTTCTATACTGTTTAGTCCTCTTTCAATATCATCTCATAGAAATATCGATCATCTCAGATGATCATGGATTCATTTCTCTTATTTTCTCACATGTAAAAGACTATAATGTATGAGCAATTACTTTTTTCATCTAATATCCCTAGCTTATTCCCCACAGTGCAATACAAACATGGCATCAGGCATGTATCCAGTGTCAAACAACTGGGCTGTCAGCCCATCCAATACCTCGTGGAGATTTGTTTCTTGTAATTGTGTGTAATGAGTCGCAGAAAAGTAATATATACTGTTCTTCAATTCAGCCCAGCTATATCCTGTATCTTTCTTTAATACCTTCTCCTTCATTATTTTTCGCACTTGTGCTGCTTCATCCCACATCTTGGCCTCAGCATATATATTTGAAAGCATGATATGAGCTGAAGTATCTTCTGGATCAATACTCAAAATTTTCTCAGCAGCGTATCTTCCCAGAGCTACATCCTTGTGAATTTTGCAGCCAGACAAGAGACACCGCCAAACCACCTTATTAGACTCCATAGGAAAACTCCTTATGAGTTCAAAAGCTCTTTTTGTCTGTCCTTTACGGGCAAAGAGGCTGACTAAAGAAGCTAAATGATCTGTTCTTGGGGAAATGCCATGGTCTTTGATCATCGAATTGAAGTGGTGCCATCCCTCCTCTACCAGTCCCACATGCCCACAAGCAGATAAGACTCCAAGAAAAGTAATACCATTAGGTTTGATCCCATTACTACGCATTATGTTATAGATCTCTAAAGCTTCCCTCCCAAATCCATGTTGGGCATATCCCACAAGTATGGTATTCCAGGAAACCAAGTTTTTTGTAACTAGAATGTCAAAAACTTTCCTAGCTTCACTTAGTCTTCCACACTTAGCGTACATGTCTATAAGAGCACTCCCTACAACCACATTTGAGTCAAACCCAGGTTTTAGGATGTGGCAATGTGTTTGTTTACCCCACTCGATTGCTGGGATATCGCCACAGATGCTAAAAATGCTAGGATATGTATGAAGATTTGGTTCAAATCCTTCAATCAACATATCCTTTAGAAGCTCAATAGCTTCTCCATGATGTCCATATCTAACATGCCCGGAAATCAGCGCATTCCACGAGATAACATCATGTTCATGCATTTCCTCAAAAGTTTTTGATGATTCCTCAAGAAGCCCACATTTTGAGTAAAAATCCAGAATTGCATTGCCAACGAATATAAAGGAATTGAACCCCATTTTAATGATCAAAGAGTGGAGTTGTGTTCCAACTTCAACGTCCACTGTATCTGCTAATGCTCCAAGTACTGATGAGAATGTTCTTTCACTAGGTTTCAAACCCAAAGAATGGAACTTATGGAAAAGATCAATAGCTTCTATTGCTTTTCCTTGTTGAGCACAGCCTCCCATTAGTGCAGTCCAAGCCTGCAACTGTGGCTTATCCACCTCCATAAATGCCTGATGAGCATAGTCCAATTCACCACACTTCGCATAAAGATTTATCAATGCTGTCACAACAAAGTTGTCAAATCCAAGTCCACACTTTATGACAAGGGGATGCACTTGCATCCCAACCTTCAAGTTCTCAAGTGAAGCACAAGCTCCCAACACACTCGCGCAAGAAAATTCATTAACTTCCACTCCATCCTCCTGTGACCTCATGAAAATCTTTAAACCCTCTACATTCTCCCCACATTGACAATAAGAAGAAAGTATTGAAGTCCAAGAAACTAAATCCGGCTTCAAAGTCGCATCAAACACAAGCCGGGCAGATTTCAACAAACCACATTTCCCATACATATTAACCAAACAATTACTAACTTTACCATTCAACTCTTGCTCATGCCTATAAATCCTTCCATGAATCTCCTTACCAGCTCTTGCATCACCTAAACTAGCACAAGCAGATATAGCACCGACATATGTATAATTATTGGGGTCACAACCATCTTTAGCCATTAATCTGAAACAATTCAAGGCTTCTTCTGGCATACCCATTCTGGAATGCCAAGATATTAGAGCAGTCCATGAAACAAGATTTCTTTCAGGCATTGTATCAAACACTTTGCAAGCATCATTTATACGATTAATTTTTAGGTACAACGACATCAAATGGTTATATGTATATGCATCGAGGAAAAACCCAGATGTGATAATCTTGCCATGGACTGCTCTGCCTTTGAGGACGCATTGGGTGTCGCCGAAAAGGCGTAGAAGGTGAGCAAAAGACATTTAAAGAAAATTTGAGAACTATGTCTATGAGAGGGGTGGGTGATGAAATTGAAGGGGTTTAAGTTTAAGAACATATTCAAAAACTGAGAAGAAGCATAGGTTGAAGAAAAGAAATGGAATCAATGTTAATGAAAGACTCAAAATATATTGATACAGAAACCAAGAGCCTCGTCCAGTTGTGTAATCCTAGTCAGGTTTAAAGCCTTCACACAGCTTTCAAGAGTTGCTGACTTTGTATGTCGTGACCTGTGTGATGTTAAAACTTTGGTCCCCACTTTCCGATGTGTGTGTAGTATGTCTGTAAAGGAAAAAGAACAAAAAATGTCCTTAAAATAAAAAACAGTTTTAATGATATTTTTATGTGGAAAATAAATAAACCGAGAAGTCCCATTTTTATTTTATTTTAGTTTCTTTTTTTTTATAGAATGCAGAGAAGTCCAACTTTAATTACAGGAGTCAATGTTGGGTTTGAGCTAATATCAGCTAAGTTCAAAATATTTCAAAATTGATCAATTTGGTCTCTTAAACTATTACTCTTTTTTCTCTTCCTTTTTATGATGATTAGAAGTTAAGTTGGTTAGCTTTGAAACATTTTAGACCTGACAAACATTAACCCAAATATGAAGAATGTTAACAAAATTATACCCTTAATTATATATGAAATGAATGTTGCATAGTCAAACTTGTAATACCAAAATGAACTTTGTATGAAACTTAAGTTATACAAAAAGAAATGCTAGTGCCTTAAAAAAATATCATAACTTTTTTTACAGCTCGTCACGTGCCGAGTTGTAAGTGGTGGAGAAAAAATAACGGGTCCATGGGAGGTTTACATCTGTACCACTCACAATTAGCTACATGACGAATTGTAGCAAAAATTGTGATATTTTTTATGGCACTAACATTTTTCTTATACAAATGGACACATGTATGAAAATGTGAGTGAAAAATTTTATACTTTCTTAGTTCTCAATTTCTTTATATATATATATATAGATTTTTTGACATCATCATATTTTTTATTTGATTAGAAACTATATTTCACATTACTGAGTAATTCAAAGATCTATTAGTTTTATATAAAAATAAATAAATTTAAAAAGAGTATTTATATAGCATCTATAATATGTTTTTACCTTTATTAACTTGTTATGAGATCATTTTGTTTTATGGAATCTTTTACCCTTTTACACATTTAAATTTTATTTTTAAAAAATAATTTCATTTATCACTCACAATACTAACAAATTTGTAAAATACACTCGATTCCTAAAGTATATAACAAAATTTTGATCCAAAATTATACACCAATCAATAATCATTTTAAGAAATAATTTTATTTTAATAAATTTATAAAAAGAAAACTCAATATTCTTTTCAAATGACATTTCTTGTGACTTTACTCTCTTTCAAGTCCCAAGTATTAACAAAATACTCGAAATTGGGGGGGGGGGGGGGGGGGGGGGGATCTTTGAGTACTAAAGAAAATTACAAAACTAATAATATTGAAGTATTGAACACAAAACAACACATTTTTAGAACTGGGTTGATAAGACCTAATGTTCTTTAGACAATACTAGATTACTCATACTAAATAAGTATTTTATGTTGAATTTGATAATAAATTTTCTTTATCTATGTGCCTTAAATATATTAGAACCACTAAAGATTTGTCTCGTATTATTTTTCACAAAAATAATAAATTTGAGTGAGTTTTTTATAAATTAAAATAAAATAAAAATTATTTTTAATGCTATTATTTTTATGAGATACTACAATGTTTTTTTTTTTTTTTTTTTTTTTTTTTTTTTTTTTTTTTTTAAGTTCCTTAAAAGAATCTCCCTTAATTTTAGGAGAGGCCAATTTATATTTTGTGAGAGACCAAACTCTAAAAAAAATTAATTTCAATAATAGTACATATAAAATATGAAATTGTGTTAGGAGTAGGGGACCTGGCCCCTCATATCAACATAGTTCCACCCCTGCTAAATGGAACAAAGTATTATAGAAAAAGTCTATTTTTAGTCCGTTTGGAAACAGTTTATTTAGCTGAAATGGAAAACTTTTTATTGAAAAAATTGTAGATAAAACTAAAAAGTAGATGAAATAGTACAGTATGATTTATGAATAGTACCAAAAAGTGCAATAGAACCCATGAATTGTAGAAAAAATAAGTTGAATAGTAAAAAAAGTTAGTTTTTTAAGCTAATGTCAAACGCAACCTTCATGCTTAAATTTTTTTCCCCCCCTTAAATTTAAAGGAATAGAGAGTAATTTGAATTGTAGGTTTAAATTATAACTAATAACAGTTTGTAACGTAGAATTTATTATAAAAGTGTTATGAACATAACATTTTTTACAAAATTAACCTTACTTTTCTATCCTTGTACTTTTAATAATGACATAATAATAATTTAATATCTATCATTCCACTTTTCCCTCCTATCTACCCAATACACATGGTAGAAAATACACTACATTTTTTATCCTTTCAATTCTTCATCCTTTTATTATGGGTAATAATAATTTCACTTTCACATTTATGTTTTAAATATAGATAATTCATTTTCACTCGAATGTCTATATCAAGCCATCAATTGTGGATAGTGTATAATATAGTGGCGATAAAATAAGGGAATATTTTCCTAGGAGAATCTCTATATGTCCTGCACTACTTAATCCGGCAACGATTCATAGGAAACGACGACCCAAATTGGAAATATTCGAACTCTTGTCTTACTTCTCTTTGGTCTTGGAAAAGTTAAATACTCAGACTCAGACTCCCTAAAACCTGGACAAAACTTGGGACAATGTCATGCAAATTCTTTCATCCTTTTCCAAACACTTTAATACTCATTTCTGTCAGTAGTCAGTACCAGGCTCTTCCAACTCCCCATCTTCTCCTACATAAACCATGTCCAAATTAACCACCTCCAAACTCACCAAGCCTGATCACATTCTTCCACACCCATCTTTCCAAGCTCAAAACTTTCCATGTTGTTGTTCAAGATTTAAATGTTCATAAGCTCATACAAACTTCTTTGAACTTCTTCACACACTATTTTTTAGTTCTCTTTTGAATTTCTATGGCAACATAAAGTTTGTAGAGCATTAAAGAAAAGCTAAGTATTATATTACACATATATACTCGAGGAATAGTCAGGTGCTTAAAGAGCTAAAAATAAATATAGTATTTCATTATGGCGGCTGCCGTAGCTGGAGATGAACTTGTAAGGTCCATGAGCAGCAAGAGGATGAGTTTCCGGTCATCCAGCAGCAAGAGAATCTGGGCCTCATCGAGCTTGTGTGAGGCTTGGGCAGGACAAGGTGATGTGTTTCAGAAGAGTGGGAGGGAAGATGATGAAGAGGAGCTGATGTGGGCGGCATTAGAGCGGCTTCCAACGTATTATAGGTTGAGCCGTTGAGGAAAGGAATGCTGAAGCAGGTTTTGGATAATGGGAGAATTGGTTATGAAGAGATTGATGTTACCAATCTTGGAGTGCAGGACAAGAAACATCTCATTGAGAGTGTACTCAAGGTTGCTGAAGAAGATAATGAGAAGCTCCTTCGTAGGATAAGGGGCAGGACTGATAGGTAAAGATTCTTTTTAATGTTTATGGTATTGTGTTAGTATGTGCCTTTCTTAATTGGTTGTATCCAAGTTCTATTATTAATTTTGATTTTATATCATTGTTAACTTTCAGGGTGGGAATTGACATTCCGAAGATTGAAGTCCGGTTTGAGCATATATCAATTGAAGGAGATGCATATGTTGGCACCAGGGCACTCCCAACTCTGCTGAATTCATCTTTGAATTCAATTGAGGTATATTTCTCTCCATATATTGGGTTTTCCCCCCCCCCCCCCCCCCCCCCCAATTATACGTATGCTTTCTACCACAACAGAGTTTTATATTTTTTTCATAGTCCAATTTTACTGCTTCTGTCATCTCTTTATAATTTTAGCTTGGAAATCTAGTGCAGATCCATAGAGAGGATTTTGGTTTGTGGTAGGGTAGTCAAAGTTTCAAAGGCTTATAATAGTTTCTTGAATTTTAAGAAAAATATAGTACCTCTCTCTCTCTCTCTCATGTTAATTGGTTTCTAAGACTGATTTCATAGCCTGGTTTGCAAAATGACAAAAGATAATCCCGCTCTTTTTTTTTCAAGTATGTCAAAATGAAAATTCAGAGTAGATTTTAATTAGATTTTTTATTTACATATTGACAGTGATAGTCTGAGACTGAGATATAAATTCAGTTAAGTTGTCAATGCATCACTGAGAAAGTAATTTTTTTTTATCGAAGCATCATAGTAGAAATGTTACTTCTATTTGTTTTACAGATTGGTATATGTATTGATAAATGTTTTGTTGTGATCTTTAGGCGGTTCTTGGGTTAATCAAGCTTTTGCCATCGAAGAAACGGGCTGTCAAGATTCTATGTGAAGTGAGTGGAATAGTGAAGCCATCAAGGTATTGGATTATTGTAAAACTTATGATGTAGTTTGTCTCCCTGACCTATTTGATGAAACAATCTGTAGCAGAAAGACCTTCTTTTTTTTTTTCTTTTTTTTGAGAATTAGAATTAACTATTTAGTTTTGCTTCTCATGTACAGTGCCAGGGCAATTTTATATACATTATTTACCTTTTGAAATTCTTGTATATGTTTTGTTGATTAGTTTGGTGGCTTTTCTCCAGAATGACACTGCTTTTGGGACCTCCGGGATCAGGGAAAACAATATTGCTGCAGACACTTGCTGGGAAGAGGGACAAGGATCTCAGGGTGTGTGTCATTTCCTGCTCTCTCTCACTAGGACAATGTCTATGGCTTTGTTGTATGTAAGAAAAAATAATAAAATAAAAATTCTATGGTTTTGCTAAATTCTGTTTGAATAGCGCAATGAGCTGGTAATGCTGGAAATTTTAGTTTATAAAATTTTCATGAAGTCTTGTTTGCTTGCCCTTTATGTCTGCTTTCTTTGACATATTCCTGAAATTTTTCTTAATATGAAATGTGATAGATTTGCTATTGATGAAGCGCAACTCTTTTAAATATATATATTTACATCCGGCTGAGGTAATACAAATGTAGTAAAGTGCCATCTAATTACAAGTGCTGGGTTGTAAATAGGAGGCAAAGCTGAGTGAGGTAATTGGGACTGCAATTGAACCTCTGAGGAATTTTGGAGCTTTTCCTAAAACCTGCTTCAAAAGGGAAACAAGGCTGCCTTATATAGCCAAAGGGAGCTTCGGATTCTTCTGAAATTTGCTTAAATTCCAGAATGGTGAATTGCTTTTACCCGTGAGTGAAAATCTTTTCCACCGAAAGCTATCAACAATTTTGGAATGTAGTGCTGGAAAGTGATGCTGATTACTGTTCATGAACTGTTCATGAATAGTGTTCTGTCTTTTGTCTTTATACTGCTACTTTTGTCCGGTACTGTTCATTGAATAGTAACTTGTCCGAAATTTTGACTGTTCACCAATGCTGATATGTGCTGACTGGAACTGTTCTGAATAGTGACTGTTGCTATCCAAAATTAGTTGCTATCCAAAATTAGTCGCTATCCAAATTGTAACTATCATATGGATCTTGGGAATCCTGGAAGGGATCAATTGGATTTCAGTTAACTGAAGCTTCTGAGGAGGCAGGAGAAACCTTTTCTTTTGACTTTAGCTGTTCTGATCAGACAATAAGCTACTGGGCAAGGTCTTTTAATTCTTTGCTAGATTTTCTGACGATCTGGACAAAGTCTAGGCTAGACTGGGATCTTGCTCTGTGAGCAATGGGTTTTTGGACTGGAGGAGGATAGTCCTTATAGACCTGATTGATGATTTGTTCAATCTTAAGGCTATCCCACCATTTTACTGAAAATTCTCTGTCCAAGAGATTGGTATTAATTTTATAGTCCCATTTACTAATCCAGTGGATCCTAAATCTTTGAGTGAAAAGCAAAATTACTAGAAACTGGGAACGATGACTTAAAGTCTTATATCTTGAGTCAAAGTATCTTAGGACATCCAGTAAGGGTTTTGGGAAAATCTGAGGGATTGACCCAAACATCTCCCACCACTTCAGGAACCACAAGGGAATCTGACCAAAGAAGTCTTTGCTAAACATCAAGAACCATGAATGGTCGTAGTTCTGGTTCTGAAAGAAGAGAACTTTCTCAAAGGCGTCCATGTAGTCATAATAACTATAATGGAGTTTTGAACCTGTGGGAGACTCATAATTCTTGAGGGTTTTTAACAAAGAGGGATGCTGGCCCCAATCTTTGCAACTGACGAAGCCTGTGATGATGAACTTGTGATAGAGGACTACTGAAGGGTTCCTTTTGTTGAAGATATTTTCTATTTAAGCAGATTTTTCCTGGATGAGGATGCTCTTATAGAACTTGATATTTTTCTCTGAATATTTTGGTAAGAAATGCCATCCCTGTGGCAGAACTTCCATGGCTAAGGTAAAAGGATCTGTTATATGAACTAAGTGGGGTTCAATATAAGAGATATGCTGGAGGAAAGATTTCTTAACATAAGAAGATCTTCCTTTCTTGGTTGGATAGAAAGAAGGCTTTTGGGTTTGGATAGGGCCAAAAGGTTCTTCTACAATGTAGGGGTTGATCGCCTTAGGTGCTGGAGAAGCTAAGGCTAAGCTGTAACTGGGTTGACCATAGGGTTGTCGTTCATAATTTGGTTTTGGGATTGTAGAAACCAAATAACGATTAACAATGGCTGATGGTGAGGCTGGAGTATACTGGCCAGGGTTCTTTGCCTGACTAGGGAAGAATGGGACTAACTAGCTAGGGTGATTGATACGAGTTTGTCAGGGTTCTCTGCCTAACTGGTGGTACCAACAGGGGTTTGTTGTTTAGGAAGTTTTGGGGTTTGGGATTGTGCGGGTTTCTTCTCGGACATCCTGGTTGTGACTCTGTAAAAATTCACGAGTTAGGAAATAAGAAATGCTGTTCTGGCTTCCTTTAATGAATTCTAAATCAAAGTCAAAAACTGAAAGGATGGCTTGCCATCTCGCAAAAATTTGTTTTCATGCAATATTTTGAACATCTTTTTCCAAAACATGTTTTGCAAATTTACAATCAATCCTGATTAAAAAATTTTGGTTCAAAAGATCACTTTGAAATTTTGAAATGCATAGTACTATAGATAGTATTTCTTTCTTAATAGTGCTATAGTTAAGCTGAGTGGGGGTCCAAATTCCTAAATGGAAACAGACTATCTGTTCTGGGGAATTAGGACTGATTTGTTGGAGGAGAAATGCCACCATAACCTATGTTAGAGGCATCAGTTTGAACAATTTTGAAGGAATTGACTGAAGGAATTCCTAAACAAGGAAGTGTCTTGACATATTTTTTGATTTCTTGGACAACTGCTATGTGGTTTGGAGTCCAAGGGGATGGGTTTGTGCGAAGTCTATCAAAAAGGGGTTTGCATTGCTGCCTGAAATTCTGATAGAAGTCTGAGATGTAATTGAGAGATCCTAGAAATCTTTGAAGTTGGGTTTTCTCTAGGATTTCATCTAGAAACTTATCTGCAAACTGAATAGCTCTATCTATGGGTTTGATGACTCCATGATGAATATCAAAGCCTAAGAATCGAAGTTTGGACAAGTTTGATCTTTGGAGTAGAAACAACAAGGCCATTGAGCTTGATGGTATGTAGGAATGCCCTTAGGTGTTTTTAGTGTTGTTCCAAGGATTCTAAAAAGATGAGTACATCATCAATGTACACAATGGCATGGTTGAAGAATGGATTGAAAATCTCATTCATGATATTTTGGAATTTAGATGGTGCATTCTTGAGACCAAAGGGCATTACATTCCATTCGTAATGTCCAAAGGGTGTGATGAAGGCTATTTTATACCTATTAGACTCTTTGATTTGTATCTGCCAAAAGCCACTCTTCATATCAAACTTGCTGAAAAGCACTGCTTTACTAAGCCTATTGACTAAGTCTTGTTTTTGGGGATTGGGTATCTTACCCATTCTAAGACTTTGTTTAGGGGCTTGTAGTTGATAACTAGTCTAGGGACACCTATTTTGATCTCAGCGTTTTTTTGGACATAAAAGGCTGGGCAAGACCATGGTGATCTAGATTTCCTAATGATTCCTTTCTTAAGGAGGTCCTCTATTTTAGCTCTGCAAATATCCATGAGTTCTTGGTTCATATGGATAGGTCGTGCTTTGGTAGGGATATCCTTTTCATCGAGCCTTTGACATAGGGGAGGGCTACCTCGTGCCTCTTTCTATGCCAAAAAGCAGTGGGTAGATCAGAGCAGACTTCCTGCTTAAGTTTTTCTTCAAAATTTCTAATCATACCTTGGATGTTTTTACAAGCTAGTTGTTCCTCAACTTTCTTGTATCTCATTTCATCCTATAAGTGCTTAAGATGTTGGGTTTTGGCACTAATCAAGTTCAGGGTTTTGGAGATAGAGACTTCTTGGAGGCTGCTAATGTCTCTAGGTTCAGGGTCTCTAAGAAACTTAAATTTAACTTGCTGGAAAAATGGGTGGGTAGTGAGGCCTTCACTATCTACTGTGAATGGGTACAATATACACAAAAAAGGGTATGACCCTATCTGTCATATTCTTGACAAGGACAAATGTGGTTTTAAAACACATGTTGTCCTGACAAACATGGGCTTTTGAGAGTTTGAATTCAATCTGCATTTTTCCGCCACTTGCGGATGTCAATCTCTCCATGGTTTTCTTGAAGTACTTGGAGGGAATGATTCCTTCTTGAATGCAATTGAGATCATCACCTGAATCAATTAAGGCTATGACCTCGAATTCAAAGTCTTTGCTAATGACAATTCTGACTTTGGAATGCCATTTCTGAAAGTTAATCCTACTGATGGTATCTAAGAACTTCTCACTGGATGGTTCTTGGGCCATATCAGCTGTAGGGTTAACAGATTCATCATCTTCTTCATTAGAGGGGTTCTGATATGAGGGACCTTCCTCATTGCCTTGATGAGAAGTATTTTCCAATTGTTGGACTCTTTGGTTAAGGAGATTGTGATCAACCCTAAGAATGGTTAGTTCTTGCTTTAGGGTTCTAATTTTTGATTTTGTCTCCTTAGCTTCCTTTTAAAGGTCATTGACCGTAACTTCCTTCTTGGACTTGGTGAACCTATTGTAGATTTTCTCTAAATCTACTTTGGGTTGCTGGATCCTTAGTTTAGGTTTACTAGTTTCCTTTACTAAGGTTTGATGAAATTGGGTAAGCTTTTGAGCTTTGATGACTAAGTCTTCTATTGCCTTTATAAGGTCTAAAAGAAGTTCTTCTTGCTTGGTGAGAACATTGATAGTTTTGTTCCTACAACAACTGTCTTTGCATGGTACAGGTTCATCCGGGCCACTAGAGGTATTGGAGGAGGCTCTAGAGGTTTCATAGGATGTCTGGTACAATTGTTGGATCTCTTGGTCACTAGAATTATTGGATGACTCATTGTCTAAGTGGTCAAGTTCTAACAACGTAAAGATCTCATTTTTACTGGATTGGTCATTAACAAGGGTGTTAATAAGAGATTTGGCCTTAGCTCTACACTCTTTTCTAAAATGACCTCTTTTTCCACAATTAAAGCATTTTCCTGATGCTTGTGGAATGGGTTTTCCCGATCTCTTGGATTTTCCTTTCTTATAGAAATCATCAGTCTTGTACTTCTGTTTTCTATAATACTTGGTTGTTGTCTTCTTCCTATGGGATTTCTTAGAGGATTCCTTTCCTCTGTACTTAGATTTCCTTTTGGAATAAAAAAATTGAGGGTAAGCCATACTGTGTACAAAAATGCCCTATTTCGTACTTGGCTTTGTTTTTGTTGACTTGGCTTTGGATTTTCAAATCTCTGCACATCTTCATTCCTTCACTTTGGATGGTACTAGAGATATCTCCATAAGTTAAGTTATCATAATCTATGACACCTGAAGGGCTGCAAAGGGTTTCTTTGACCTTCTGGCCAAAGAGTGTAGGTAAGTAAGCCATCGATGAACTTCTCCTTCCAAAATGGAGAGTTACAATTGCTTCTATGCATGACTCGGGTAGTAAAGACATCTTCATACCACCGGTAGTCTCCTAGGGTTTTACATCTAAGGTTACTCAATTGCTTGTAAATCCTATATGTGATGTTGCTGGGTTTTCCTACGAAGTGCTTCATGATCATATAGATCAGGGTATTGACTCCATCAGGAATTCCTCTTTCAACGCTGTCAAAGATGGGGGTTCCTTCCTCATCTTTTTGGACTACATGTTTGATGTCTTCTTTAGACTCTTCTGTTAGGCAGTTGTTCCACCATTGCAGAAGTTTTCTTGTAAATCCTAAAGCCATCATTTCTATGACTTCCTTGTAAGGACGACCTTTGTCTAGGTAATTATTGGCTACCATAGTCATATGCTGGATTTTGTTTAGGATTTGTTCTAATAAACCATCTATGTTTCATTCATAGAGTTTACCAGAGGATACTGAGAACTGGTTGCTAATATTCCTTTCCTCGAACTGGAGGTTAAGAGGTGTTGGTCTAGGGTACCAATTCTTGGTTAGACTGGTTGGATTTACTTTGGGTTGATAAAGCCTTTTTACCTGTAAACCCTAGAACTGGTTTTCTAGTTGCTCTATTTCTTTGTCAGACTCTTGGGAGGCTTGACTAGAACTACTAGAGGCTGCACAAATGTCTAAAACCTTGAGCTGTGGGGTTTTTCTAGGTGAAGGGATGATTGGTTTCGTCTTTGCTAGCTCCTCAATCTTTTGGGTAACAATCTCTATGGCTGTCGGGCTACTAGAGGTTATACTTAAGACATTAGCCTGGGGATTCTTACTAGTTAAAACTGGTGAAGGGGTAATTGGTTCATTCTTCACTAATTCTTCTAGCTTCTGGGTGACAATTCTAAGGTTGTCTTGTCCTTAGGTCTGAGGCTTGTGTGTATGGTTGTTGGTAGCTTGACTAGAGGTTTCTCTAAGGTTTGGATAGGTTTACTAGGGTGTCCTGGCTGGAGGATAACCTTGTTCTCAATCCTATCTTCTATCTTATCAAGCTGTTTTCCTATAACATGTAAACACTGGTTGGTGTAGTTGTTTTGCTCTATCTCTTTCTTGACAGGTTTTTCCTCAATTGTGGGGACCTTGAAAGGGGAGGCTACAACATTACCATTGCGGTGTTTAAAGGTTATGGTTTCTAGGGGTGGATGACTAGACCAGACAACTTCCTTTGTTGGTCCTTTCTTTGGTCCAAGCTTTGGTGATGACACAAGACTGTTTGTGCCATTCAAAATGGTTTTCAAAGTATTCAAAGAAAGGGACATTGTTGGATAGCTCTTTCATGAATGTTTTCCATCCTTCCAAGACTTCTATCTTTTATTCTCTGGTGTGGTTGGCTCTATAGGCTTCTCTTTTGACTCTGTTTTCTTTAGAATCAAATTCTACACCTAAGGCTACTAAATCAGGAGAGAACTCTTTCTTGATAACCATGTGCTGGTGATCTATTGGAGGATACTGGGGTTCTTGCTGAAATGGTTGTTCCATGTTAGTTCTAGATAAGGATGGAGGGGATTGTTCTCTGTTGTCTTCCTCATCGACAACTGAGTCTTGTTTGGCTGTGTAGCAAGGTATGCTAACTTGAGATTTGGTTATGACTCCCTGGAGTTCTAAACCTAAATCTCTTCTAGACTTTGGGAATGGTGCCAAGGGTCTAGTTAAGCTACACTGAGATGTAGGCCTATCTTTAAGAAGGATAGGTGAGTGCCTAATGGGTTGGTGTAGATCTATTGGGGATCTAAACCGTGATTCATCCAGAGGTGTTCTACACTCATAGTCCAAAGGGGTACTAAGTCTGGTTCTATCAAAACTTAGCCTAATCGTGCCATCAGCTAGTTGTTGGACAAAATCTAGATCTGGATTCTGGGCTGGGTTTTGGATCTGTAGAGGATGATTTTCATTCTCTAGAGTCCAGCTAGTGGGGAATGTGACCTCGGACCATTGCAGGGTTTTGAGAACCTAAATCTTGGCTCTAGGATCAGTGGTTTGGATGAGAGTTGTCTCACCCATTTTCCTTTTGTCAAGTGCTTGGACATTCATGTTTGTTCTCAGGCACTTGTAGTAAACTCTGTATATCAAGGCTATCTAGCTAGTTCCCTGCGTCATGAGGGTTCCATGGGTCTTGATATTGAGTGTAAGAGCATTGATGACATTACTGTCATGAATGTGAATTGTGAAATCAGGGAAACAGTTGAAATGAATTGGTCCACTGCTAAGATTGGTTTATATGGTTCCTAAGAGGCTATCATTAAACCTAACATGACGAGTATCTCTAAGGGCCATAAGGATTGAATTGTTCAACCCTTTTCTGATAAGAGGTTTAACTCCGACCTGGACTAAACCTATGTGTAGGAAGTTATGACCTTGCTTCCTATGGGGTACTATGGTGGATGGGTTTAACAAGTAGCACGTCTCGTACTCCTTGTTTATATTGTAGACTTGTTCTATAGTCTTAACATGGTAATCTGTCTTGAAAGCTTTTTTCCAAGACCATGAGGACTTATAGCTCTAGTTGGTGGGGACTTTAGGGATATTCCAATCTCCTATATCTAGATCTACATCTGATAACTGATAAGATTCTGAATTGATAATTCCAGCTTCTTATGGAATCTCTGGAAGGGATGATGGTTGGGGACATCTAGAACTGGTAGAAGAGTAACTTCTAAACAACCTATTCATTGTTCTGGATTGAAAGCTTAAGCAAACAATTACAACCTATTCACCTTTATCCTCAAGCTTCTGGATCTAACCTTAGATCTGAAACAGGGTATACAAACAAGACAATTGCCTAATCTCGTGCAAACATAACCTCTTAATGCCACAATCTTCCAAAATGGGGACCACCCTAAACGCTTGACACACGGCTAACACGGGCTAACCAAACCAAAACCAAGAAGATACCGGGACTTACTGGGCTAACAAACAGCACAAATCTGGACTCACAAGTCTCAACAGTACACATCTGCAACAAACTTTGGGGCTAAGAATAGAAACAAGAAGAAGCAGATAACTGGGATGTAAAGGTTAGTTTAAACAAATGATCACAGAATAATAAACAGAATAGTTAAGAAGGAGGCTCAGCCTACCAACGATAGAGATAAAAGAAGATGATGAAATAGTAACAGATGAAGAAATAAATGATTGGAAATGGAAGAGTTATCATGAAGAAATATATATATATATATATATATATATATATATATATATATATATATATTCAAGACAACCCAGATTACCATAATGTCAATTATTGTCATGACAGTGTTCTTAAGAACTGAAATGAAGCATGGTCGATTAGAAGATGGAGGGAAATATTATGGTGCATTGTTCTTTAGTCTCATTAATGTCATGTTCAATGGAATGGCAGAACTTTCATTGACTATGTTTAGGCTTCCTGTATTTTTTAAGCAGCGGGATTTCTTGTTCCATCCAGCATGGGCTTTTGGCTTACCAATTTGGCTCCTTAGGATTCCCCTCTCGCTGATGGAGTCAGGAATATGGACCTGCCTAACATATTACACTATTGGGTTTGCTCCTGCCACTACAAGAAATCTGGGTTTAGGCGACGTTTTTAAAACGTCACTAAAAACCCAAAAAACGTCACTATAGACACAAATAGTCTATAGCGACGTTTTATTTTGCGACGTTCAAAAATGTCGCAATAGAGCCGTCACTATAGGCCTATTGCGACGTTTCGAAAAACGTCGCCATGTGTTCCTATTTAGTGGCGTTCAAAAACTTTTAGTGACGTTTTCTAAAAACTTTTAGCGACGTTTTAGAAAACGTCACTAAATCATAAAATATTTTTGTATATAATGTAAGAAAATATATTTAGTGACGTTTGTAAAACGTCGATATAGGATTGACAATTTGCGACGTTTTAAAAAAAGTCGCTAAAAAGGATTTCCTATTACTTTTTAGCGACGTTTTTAAAACGTCACTAAAACCTGCTCATTATAAATTTTTTAATTATTAAAAATACTATATAAACCTACTTAAAATTCAACAATTACTAACATAATATTGTAATAGACCAAATATACCTATTGATCATTGATATTCCACAATAACAAATGTCCAAACTAACATATTAACCATAAATTCATATATACATATATATGTTTAATACCAATGCATGTATCATCTTGAATTGAACAAAGCAATTGTCTACCTACACAAAAAAAAAAAAAAAAAAAGAACCACCTAAACTATGACAATATTATAAACAAAGTTCAATACTACCAAAATAAATGTGGTTTAACAAACTACTTGTCTACCTACAAAAAAAAAAAAAAAAAAAAAAAAAAAACCCAAACTATGAAAATATTATAAACAATATACAATAGTTCCAAAATAATTGTGGTGGTTCAAAACAACTATGTAATAGCCCATGAAATCCTTAAAATTTTAACACCAAATACATTTCTATCCATATCTTCATTTACACAACAAATTCAGAACCACATAGTTTCATAAACATGCAAGTAGGATTATACGTAATCTTAAATATACTAAACAGCCATATCAAGTCTATCAATATCCTCATTCACACAAATGGACTAAGTCTTAAAACTCTACAAACTTAAGTAAAAACTATGGAAGTAGAATTACCATAAACTTAAATATAATGCACAACATATTCAAAGCCACTTAGTTTCATAAATTTGCAAATAAGATAACATATAATCTTAAATATAAAAAACAAACCATATCAAGTCTATCAATATCCTCATTCACACAAATGAACTAAGTCTTAAAACTCTACAAACTTAAATAAAAACTATGGAAGTAGAATTACACATACACTTAGATATAATGCACAACATATTCAAAACCACTTAGTTTCATAAACATGCAAATAAGATTACACATAATCTTAAATATAATAAACAAACCATATCAAATCTATCTATATCATCATTCATATAAATGGACTAAGTCTTGAATCTCTACAAACTTAAGCAAAAATCATGGAGGTAGAATTACACATACACTTAAATATAGTGCACAACATATTCAAAACCACATAGTTTCATAAACATACAAATAGGATTACACATAATCTTAAATATACTAAACAAATCATATCAAGTCTATCTATATCCTTATTCACACAAATAGACTAAGTCTTTTCTTTTGGGGGAGAAATGGACTAAGTCTTAAATCTTTACAAACTTGCAAAAACCATGGAAATTGAATCCACCCAATACAATTATTTTAATCACAAATATAGAATGTTTACAAGTATTGAAAAAAAAAATCAACAAATATAACTCAGCCATATCCATTCAAATTTCCAAATATAATAAACACTCTTAATATCAATTGTAATGACCTTATAACACCATGCAAGCCACCCGCTTGCTCCAATACAACAATCCACCCAATACAATTATCAATATAATAATATAGAATGCTTATAAATATTGAAGTCCAATAAGTAATCAACAAACATAACTCAACAATATCCAAATTTTCAAAAAATTAAATAACTCTCAATATGAATGTAAACCACCTTATAACACCATGCAAGCCACTCGCTTGCTCCAACGTAACAATCCATCCAATACAATTATCATAATTACAAATATAAAATGCTTACAAGTATTGAAGTCCAAAAAGTAATAAACAAATATAACTTAAAAATATCCATCTAAATTTTCAAAAAATAATAAACACTTCTAATATGAATGTAAACCGTCTTATAGCATCATGCAAGCCACCCACTTGCTCTAACTCAACAATCCACCTCAACACAATTATCAACATCTCAACTACAAAGTTTTAAGCAAAAATTACTTACTATGCTCAAGCCAAGCAAACACCTTTCCAAAAAAAAAAAAAAAATCCAAACTTATCACAATAAATGAGTATTTAACCTACAAAATAAAAGAGGATACTTACATGATGTGGAAGGCAAATAAAGGTGAGAGAGATTGCACATGATCTTGATTTAGACTCTTTGATTGTAGATTGGATCACTTTAAATAAAAAACTAAAAAAAGGTAAACAAAAGCATATTGGATCTTCTACATATCCTAAGAGTCAGAGATATCAATTAGTAGAGCTACCGATATGAAGAGGGTCATTATGAGTTTTCATTTTATTTTATGGCCAAAGGATAATAACAATTCCAATAAATGTGTATTCGCTTATCTTACAAGAATAATGGGCTTTATCATACAGATAAAAAAAAGTAGTCTCATCATAAATTTAAATAGTTTTCACACCATTAGGATTTCCATCAAATTTAACAAATAATATATAAAAAATGTGCCTAATAGAATTTTTTATTAAACTTTACTGAGGTTCTAAAGGCCAAGCATGCAGTACTTATTACCAATTATTAGAGGGAGACAAAAATTTTATTGTTCAAGGAGTTGAGCCAAACTCAATTTGCTTGATAAGAAAACACCAGTTCTCACATTAATTGCGACAATGATCTCGTGGTCCATTAGGTTATTAGTGTTGCATGGGAGATCTTGAAAAAAAAATATAGCAAGTATGAGGTATGTTAATTTATTTAATAAATATGTTATCAAATTAATTTAATAATTATTTACAAGATAAATAAATATATTAAATTAGTAAAAATTGAAAATTTAACAAAAATAATCCAAATAAATATAAAAATTTATATTTCAAATATTTATTATATGTCATAAATTTCATAATGCAAATAGGTATATTAAATTCTAAGAAAACGTAATTCTAAAAATTTAAAAAAAAAACATTAAATTTTAAGCATAATTGACAACCAAATATTTTCTTTTTTATGCCCCATTTAATGGTCAACCATTTGAGAATTATAAAATTAAAAAGAGAAAAAAAAAAAAAAAAAAAAAACTACAAGAGTGGGTAGACATTGGTTTGCACGCTCATTAAAATATGGGTTAAATAAATTTTAAGTGCTTGACAGCAAGCTTCAGTGGTTGATAGCAAAGCTACTAGAAGACTAGAGGTTTAGAGTTACCAAGCAGTCCGTGCAATACTACATCATCTACAAAGTACTGAAGAAGAACTAAAAGACTCTTTAACCCATAAGTTTTAATATTATTAGATGAGATCTTCAACCTCGAATATATAAAAAAATTAAAAAATATTTAAAACAGCTTTTGTCTTCCACTTTTTTCGTTGGAAACTCATTATAAAATTCATAGAATTTTGCTCTGAAATAGCGGCCTCCATTTTTCTATGATAAACAAATTAATGACACAAATTAGTTCAAAAACATTATAAGTGCATAGAAGAAAATGAAAACGTGTTTGTTATAAGAGAAATGCTAAGGACACATACTTTTGCATAACTTTAACCATAACTTGCCACATGGCGAGTTGTGATTGGTTAGAATGTGTCCTCACATGGCCCACTAATACACTCAAACCAATCACAACTCACCCTGTGGCAAGTTGTGGCACAAAATTGTGTAAAAGTGTGTCCCTAGCATTTCTCTTGTTATAAACTACTCAAATTGAACATTTAAACCACCAGTGCATTAAAACCAGCAGGTCAAGTCAACTATTGAATTTCCAGAGTTTGATGTGCCTACCATTATGTGCAGTGACAACCTTCTTCATCCCAACAGCCAAGCATGTGATGGGAGGTCGAGCACTTTTAGGAATGCTGTCAATGTGCAGTTTTATTGCCTATTTACATTTAAAAAGAGAGAGAGAGAGAGAGAGAGAGAGAGATGAAAAATTTAAGATCAGAACAATAGGTAATTTTGTAGACATCACAGCTTTTGCTGGTTGCAATATATATTCAGCTTTTGCTATTTTATTAATTTTGTCTAACTTGTCCTCTTATCTACTTAAAGCTAAAATGTAAAGCTAAATCCTCATCAATTTGAGCTGAAATATCACTCATTTGGGGGTTACACTTATCACGTCATGAACTGTAAAGATAAATCCTCATCAAACTAATAAGCATTTTGTGACAGCAGGTCACACAAAAGCATCCAATTTATTCAGGACTTGGAAGTCTATTGTATTACTTTCAATGAAAATTTGCACTAGCAAATTTTGTGTATTCTTTAGATGAAGACACATTCATTACTTATCACTCCTTTTAAAAGATGCAATGCCATAGAAAGCATTGACAAATTGAAATTCACACTTCATGCTAAACACATTAACATAGTTATAAAAAAAATGATAAACACATCAACATGAATCCTCAAACTAATTTGCTGGAGTATGGTAGCATTCAGGTCAAGTTTCACATACACAAAGACATTCAAAACATTGATTTATTAATGTTACCTTGCTCTCATCAAAATCAAAGTCAACTAGAGGAACTGTGTCTGGAACAAAATATTCTTCCACACATTTGTTGCTTTCTAGGGACCAGAGATGCATTACCTAGCATCATTCACATGCAATAAGTTAACAGTATTAAGATGCAAAGCATAAAAAATAAAATAAAAAATCTACTCTCACCAAGGGAGAAACATAAAAGTTGACTAGTAATTATTAATTTCTTACAATCCTTACCTTAAAGATGGCATTATAGTTAGCAAAATAGTATACATGGTACAATACCTTATCACCTTTGCCAGTAAGAATCAAGCCCATCTTCGTGGGGTACTGATTAAACCTAATAGAAGGCAAGGTTAGAAAAATAATATCCACCACCCAAGATTTGCCTATTCACACCTACACACACAATCCACATGTAACTTGTACAATTTTACATTAGAATAACAAGCATGGAATGCCTCTAGAGATATACCAAACTTTAACATTTTGATGCTCATCTAAAGGTATGTGGCAATCCTAACACAAAGTCCATGCTCATATCTTGACAAGGAAAAATCTAGCAAAGGTAGTGGGATATAAAGACTAGTGTTGCTTGTGATATTTGTCCAATTGCCATTTCAACATTTCCCAATTATCTTGGCAGTGTCTTGCTTAAGGCCGGGCAATTTAATTGACATTTTACTTTCTCAATTATCTTACGTTTATAGTCAAATCCAACTTATTTTCACCTCACTAAAATAAATAAAAAAATATTCCAAACTAACTACTAGCAAAAATAAAACACTCCTAACTACGTAAAATTCTTAAACCTTTATTATAATATTTGACAAATAATCAGCTTTTCCAAATGAGTATTTCTACAAAGCTTATCCAAGTCAACTACTGAACAAATCTATCAAATCTTACAACAAAACAAATAATAGCTATTTAAATATTGAATAACAATACAACATAAATATCAATAGAAGGCCAAAAGATATCAATTTACTCTTTTTATTGAAAAAAATTGTACCTTTCCTTGTCTGAGATGATGGTTTTATCAGCGGAAGTGGTGGAGGAGGAGAGCGGCTTTGAGGGAAAAACAGTGTTTTGAGAAAACTGGGTTTGAAGAAAGTAATAAGATGATGCGAGGTCTGAATCGGTGGAGGTCGACGACGGCCATGGTGGCGGCGGTGAGTGGTGGCTAGGGCAGATCGGCGGCTAGGCTAGGGCGAGGGCGGTGGTGTCGGCGGCGTGAGGGGAGAGTGAGAAGATGAGTTATGTGGAGAGTGAGGTGGTACACAAATGAACAAAGAAAAGAAAGACATGAAAGAAAAAAAAGAGTAGGAAAAGAAAATAGAAATAGAAAAAAAAGTGGGAAATGAAAAGTTGGGTGAAACTTTGTGCGGGAGGAATGAAATTTCTGGGGGGGACATATAGCGACGTTTTCAAAACGTCGCTATATATATTTATTTCTTTACCTTTTCTTGCCAGGCACGGGGTTATTAATAACTACAGCGGCGTTTTAGACAAACGTCGCTATAAGCCAAATAAATGCCGCTGAAACTGTACTTTTTGCGACGTTTTAATAAACGCCGCTATTGTTATGAGTTATAGCGACGTTTTTTAAAAAACGTCGCAAACGGTACACACTTTAGCAACGCTAGTCAGAAACGTCGCAATATACAACTTATAGCGGCAGATTTAAAAACGTCGCTAAAAAAAACGCCGCCTAAACCCAGATTTCTTGTAGTGTGCTTCTAGTAGGTATGTGCCTACACTTATGTTCTTTCATAGAGATGAATAAACTTCATGCACATATATTTTCTTGTTATGTCACTTATTTTCCTTCTATGAGCTATGTGAATTTATGATGTATGTTATTAACACATCTTGAATTCTATTAGGTTTTTCCGCCAATTATTGGCATTCTTCAGCATCCATCAGATGGCCCTATCTCTCTTTCGGTTTATTGGAGCACTAGGAAGAGTTCAAGTTGTGTCAGATACACTTGGTACCTTTACATTGTTATTGGTTTTTGTCCTTGGTGGGTTCATTGTTGTCAAAGGTTAGCTGTTTATGTTTTTGAGTTAACTATAAATTCTACTAGGTTTTCTACATAGAAGATTCTGTAGATATGTTGAAAGATGATCAGCTCTTCATGTAATGGTATTATATTTGAAATAGTGAAAACACCTAATTCCCTCTCCTTGTTTAGATGAAATTGCACCATGGATGATAAGGGGCTACTACATTTCTCCCATGATGTATGGACAGAATGCCATAGCCATCAATGAATTTCTTGACAAAAGATGGAGTGCAGTAAGATCTTCAAGCAAACTTGCAAACAGTCATTTGTTCCTTTAAAATACCTTCTTTTAATTATCTTCACTTTTTCCTTTTTACAGCCCAATCCTGACCCAAGTATTCCTGAACCCACCGTCGGAAAGGTTCTTCTCAGGAACAGGGGCATGTTTAAGGAAGACTATTGGTACTGGATTTGTGTTGGGGCACTCCTTGGGTTTTCTGTGCTTTTTAACATCTGTTTTATCATAGCACTCACATTTCTAAATTGTAAGCAATCATTTACCATACTAATCTTCAGTTCAGTTACAGAAATAAGATTTTTAAGCTGACATTGCTTTGAAAATCAAACGCAGCTTTGGGTGATTCTAAATCCATTATTGTTGAGGAGGATGACAATAAAAAGAGTGGAAAGCAGTCCTCTAATGGACAGCTTCAGATGAAGGGCATAGAAATGAGTACGTCTTCAACCGCTCCTTCATTTCAAGGTTCCATAATTTGCAGTTCTATTTCTTTATGAAATCATCTATATAGTTGCTCTAAGAAAATAAAAGGTGCCTGCTGTTAATAATGATAACGTGTGAATGAGTACAGGCATTGATGCAATGAAGAACACTCCAGACAACTCAATTCTTAGTGCGGCAGAGAATGCACCTACCAGAAGAGGAATGGTGTTGTCATTCCAGCCCTTGTCACTTGCATTTAATCATGTAAATTACTATGTCAATATGCCAGCTGTAAGTCCTATTTCTCATTTATCTCTTTCCATTTTGCAGAATCACTTTACAGTTGGAAGAAAATGAAAAAAGAGAAACTGATTCCATAAATAGTCAATATAAAAGGTTTATTTACCCAATAAACTGATCACTTATA
Source organism: Castanea sativa (assembly GCF_040712315.1). NCBI lineage: Eukaryota > Viridiplantae > Streptophyta > Magnoliopsida > Fagales > Fagaceae > Castanea > Castanea sativa. The sequence continues at coordinate 41,915,705 of NC_134023.1, forward strand.
CCTTTTAATCATTCTTCCTAGAGTGCATCATAAGTGGACTGCTAGACTATTAATTGAATGATAGTGATATCTTGAATGTCTAGGAGGTGCTCATCAACCTAAGTTGTCAAGATATATTTCAAATGCTACATAAGATCAAACAATTCTATAGTGAGGTTGACCTAATAATTAGGCTCATAATATTTCGTGTCTCATGAAGCTAACATCTTGAAATACTTTCCAATTCAAAAGTTTAAACCTTTGAGTTTTTGAAATCTAGATGCTGAACACTAGTTTCTTCATCAGGAAATGAAGAGTGAAGCAATTGAAGAAAGTCGTCTCCAACTGTTACGAGATGTTAGTGGTGCTTTCAGGCCTGGTATTTTAACAGCATTGGTTGGTGTAAGTGGTGCTGGAAAGACCACATTGATGGATGTTCTAGCAGGAAGAAAAACTGGCCGGTAAATTGAAGGAAGTATCAGCATATCTGGTTACCTGAAGAACCAAGCAACTTTTGCTCGGGTTAGCGGTTATTGTGAACAGAATATATCCATTCACCCAATGTTACTGTCTATGAATCTCTTGTGTACTCTGCCTGGATGCGTCTTGCTAAGGAAGTTAAGCAGGAAACTCGAAAGGCATGTTTTTTTTGTCCAAAATCTAATTTAATTTTCCAACCAAGTCATTTCTATATGAGCTTATTCTATTTTATCTTTCCATTTAATAGGTTATTTATCCTTCCTAAGAGAAAAAAATACAAACTTGTGCCTCAGGCCACAATATTCTAATTCCAAAAGTTAATTAGCCCAAAATAATTAGACAACATCTTATTTTGGGCTGTGCCACATATTTATAGGTCATGTGGGTAGAAACAACTTCACAAAATCATATTTGTACAACTTGGAGCCATTTTCATGATTCATTTCTGCCATTTAGATTTATTTCAATTTTCTTTATCTAAATTCAGCTTACAATATTTTGGTGTCAAGACAAGAACAAAATTGGAGTTTCTTAACCCATCGAAACTTTGTTTCTTGACATGAATGACTGTCTATTAATAGTATATATATAACTCATAATATTTAGCTTCCAATTTTCAATTCACCATATATGTCTAGGAACTAAAAGTTTTTTCAATGGTATTACTGAACATAGTTTCATTTTTTGTGCTATAGATGTTTGTTAAGGAAGTCATGGACTTAGTTGAGCTAAATCCATTGAGGAATTCTATAGTTGGTCTTCCAGGAATAGATGGCCTGTCAACTGAACAGAGAAAGAGACTCACAATAGCTGTAGAATTGGTTGCTAATCCCTCCATCATATTCATGGATGAGCCGACATCAGGCCTTGATGCTCGAGCTGCAGCAATTGTAATGCGTACAGTGAGAAACACAGTGGACACAGGGAGAACTGTTGTCTGCACAATTCACCAGCCAGGCATAGACATTTTTGAAGCTTTCGATGAGGTATATGGGATAGATCAATATCATCATTTTTGCATTTGAGACCTGTGTGTCTGACTGTCCTATAGCAACATGACACTTCTAAATATATCAAATTGTCCACAGCTGCTGCTGATGAAGAGAGGTGGACAAGTCATTTTTGCTGGACCCCTCAGTCACCATTCTCACAAGCTCGTAGAATACTTTGAGGTGAATAGCACTTTTTTTTTTCTCAATTCTTGGAGAATCATTAGTAATTTATAGCAGTAACTCTGAAGTTTTTATCACAAACTAATGTGTGTGGCCACTGCAGGATATCAATGCCGCAACTCTTAGGAATTTTAGTCACAAACTAATATATGACAATTGCAGGCCATCCCAAATGTTTCTAAGATCAAAGATGGATATAATCCTGCAACATGGATGCTAGAAATCAGTTCTCCAGCAGTTGAGGGTCAACTTGATATGGATTTTGCAGAAATTTATGCCAATTCTGAACTGTTCAAGTAAGGAGAACATTAGATATTCTCAAAAAATTCCAGCTCCTTATTTCCTCTTACAATTTTCAAATTCTTTTTCAACTATACTAAGTTTTTCTACATTGATTCCTTCTACAGGAGGAACCAAGAACTCATCAAAGGGCTAAGCACACCACAGCCAGGATCAAAGGACCTTTACTTCCCCACCAAATATTCCCAATCATTTGTCACTCAATGTCAAACTTGCTTTTGGAAGCAATATTGGTCTTATTGGAGAAACCCACGATACAATGCCATCCGGTTCCTCATGACAATAGTCATTGGTGTTATATTTGGACTAATTTTCTGGAAAAAAGGAGATAAGACGTAAGTCTTAAAAGTCTAATTTTCCTATCTTTATCCAGATAATTTTATTCAACTACCAGGTTATGGTTATGACTCTTACAGTAAATTGTAGTCCACTTGCACAGGATCATAAACCCTTAGTGTATGATTAGTTAAACAACACATTTATATTATATGATTTTAAGCATGAACTTAGGAAAGATTATGGTCCAAGAAAGTTATTAACTTGAGCTTAGCTAGTCATGTTGTAGAATTCTGCATAGTTACACAAGCAATAAAATATATATATATATATATATACTTCTTTTTAGTTGGAAAATCATACAATTGACCTATAATTAAGTATACTATTTCTGTGCTTGTTTAATGGTGAAATTATCATGTCAACAGGCAGAAGGAACAAGACCTGCTGAATCTGCTGGGGGCTATGTCTGCTGCTCTTCTTTTCCTTGGAAGCACCAACACTGCTGCAATGCAGTCTGTTGTGGCAATTGAAAGGATAGTTTTCTACCGCGAAAGAGCAGCGGGAATGTATTCAGCCTTGCCTTATGCACTTGCTCAGGTAAAGAAAATAATTGAGAGAAAAAAATAATAGTACTCTTGACTTGCAGCAAAAATAATTTGCATTTATATCTTATGCCCTGCAGGTGGCTGTAGAGATAATCTATGTTGCTATCCAAACTTTTGCCTACACTCTTATCCTTTACTCAATGATTGGATTCCATTGGCGACTTGAAAAGTTCTTGTGGTTTTACATATTTATCTTGATGTGCTTTATGTACTTCACATTGTATGGGATGATGGTTGTACCTCTGACTCCTGGCCCCCAAATTGCTGCCATTGTTATGTCCTTCATCCTAAGCTTCTGGAACCTCTTCTCTGGTTTTCTCATCCCAAGGCCAGTAAGTAATATCCAAACAATAACACAGAATATAGTATGATATATCCTCCTAAGGAGTATAGTACACAGAAGCATTTTCTAAAGTGATTCAAATTTAAATTTTAAACGTGCATGTGAGTGTTGGGCAGATAAATTTTGCCCTCTTGGTGGTCAAATCCTGGCTTCACTTATGTCACAATTAATAGAGTGTAGAAGACCTTAATGACCTTAAGTTTCCATCAGGGGCTGAATGATGATTTGCACATCTTGATGGGGAGTTGCGAAACCTTGTGGGAGTCAAATGAATACATTTTTTTAATTATTCTAATAGCTTCAACAATACATTATTGATCAAGATAAAGCATGCAATGAAATTGCCTAATGTATTTTCAAATGGAGAGGATCTTAATAGTTCTATGAATCATTTTTAGCATTGAACATTTATATAAACAAAAGCAGCTTATTCAAAAGCAATGGGAGATCATGTCTTATGCATACATTCCACGTGGTAGGAAATAGTATGGTTTAGTGATATTTATGTGATTGTGCTACCAATATAGGAAAGGATCCTATTACATGTAAATCCCCAAATTCAATTTTTTCGCTAGATGAGAGATATGTGACTAAAAAATCCCAAAAAAAACCATACAAATCAAATAAATATTATGTCACAAATCTGACTACAAAATTAGAGGGAATGAGAGGATTTAAATGAAAGAGATGTTCTCCCGATACAAAATTTACCATTCAAGATTATAATACAAATTTGCATAAAAGAAAGTAGATTATGATACAATTTTCAAGTCCATTATATCAAAATAAAATTGAATTTCTAAATTCTAATGGTTGACTTGTGCAGATAATTCCAATATGGTGGAGGTGGTATTACTGGTGTTCTCCAATGTCTTGGACACTCTATGGGTTTGTGACCTCTCAAGTGGGTGAACAGACTACTCCAATTGAGGTACCTGGACAAGGTTATCTGACAGTGAAGTATTACCTAAAGTCCCGTTATGGCTTTGAATATGACTTCCTTGGAGCTGTTGTTGTGGCCCATATTGGCATTGTCCTTCTTTTCTTCTTTGTCATTGTCCATGGCATCAAGTTCCTCAACTTCCAAAGGAGATGAAAAAGGACTCAAGCTTCAACAATGATAAGATTTTGCCTGACCAACCGATCTAGCTGAAAGATATGATTGGCATTGTATTTTATTTTTACCAACTTTGTAGATCAACACCCAACAAACGACTCATTATTTTAATCGTCATTTTCAATAATTTTTTCACAAATTCTAGTCCTTGTATACGGAAGTTTGTGTGTGTTAAATTGAGTTGTGGTCATAAGAAGTAAGAATTCATTGCTTATTGCACAGTTATTTAAAATTAACATTCAAAAGTTTGGTTTTGTTATCAAAATCTAATCTGTCAAATGTTATTTTTTTTCGGTGATGAATTTTCTGTAAAGTTTAATAATCTGTACAGAGTCAGTACAAAACACATTTTTATCCGGGCAAGAAATATCACTTTAAGAATATATTGATAAAATCAAAAGTTAACACCTTAACAGTAACCACTATAGATTTTATCCAAAGCTCCAAATAAGAGAAATCATTTCGGTAACTAAAAGAACTTGGATTAAAACAACAGGGAAGGAAAAAAAGAAAAGCAACACTAGTACATCTCAGTCTATTAATTCTTCTATAATCAATTATAAATCTCTCACAAGAGAGGGAGGCATTCTCTTAATCACCATTCAAAGTCTTTGTTTAAAGTCAGTTTTGGCCCGCCCTGAATCCAACAGCAATTTCTCGGTTCCTCTACATCATGAATGTTTTTGGTAGAATAATCATCAAATATGGAATGATACTTGCCAGTTCTGAGAGAGTAGTATATGTTTTTCTTGTCTTTGATAATTGGCAAGTAAATCTTGTTACCCAATCCTCTTGGCGCAACAGGTTCTAAGAAAGACCCTCCAAAACTGATATATAGGATTCTATTTCCCAAACTTCTCACAATACGACAGACAATCTTGCGTGGTTTCATCATGGTTTTATTTACTTGTAACTTAGGTAGTTCAAAAACATGAATTGGTGTCTTAGTGTCACCCTCCTCAACCATGAATATTGCTAAAAGCTTCCCTTCATCACTTTCCACCAAGTAACTTTGATGAACTGAATCAAGCTTATCTTGAATAATGGGAATTTTATCATTATGATAAATAATCCAGTTACTTGGGTTGTCGTTTGGATCAAATACTCCTAATTCTCCATTCTCACCCAAACAATAGCACAATCCTTTGTGTAAGATTGGATTGCAATATGTTGATGGCGTAAAGTCTGGCCTTTTAATAATTGAATGGGAAGTCCAACGTTTTTCTCCACGTTTAATGAAGCCAAAATCATCCCACCTACAAATTCCAATAACAAAACAGTCGGAAGAAGTAGGCGGAGAAGAAAAACTCATGGTAATGAATGATTCTCTATCTGTGTATTTAGGGAGTTCTACTTTTTCCTTTGTGAAAGGATTGAAGAAAAAGACACTTAAATTGTCAAAACCAAATCCAGTCAAGAGCAACCAACCATACTTTGAGAAGCGAATACGTGCATCCAATAATTCTGGAATGTCGATCTCGCATGCATCGTGCTTTTGGTACGCAGGGTGAAAGAATGTGCATTTATGAGAGCCAACAGACATTAAACATGGAGATAGAGACCATGGAGAATCAGTTAAGGTTGAGACCGCTGGTCGAGGAAAAGAAGTGCTTGATCGCCATGATTTGCATATAACACGAAAGGTTGTATAGTCCCCAGCTAAAACATAGGAGGAAACTAAACATAGAAGCTCAGGTGGAAGATGAGACCAGGATCTGTGTAATCCCTTTTTATTTTCTTGATTTTCTTGATCTTCGGTAGAACATCTTACAATTTGTTTGGCCATGTGTAGTTCCACTCCCGCCGATTTCTTCCTTCTTTACGTAAAGGCTATATATTGGAAAGAGAAACAATATCACCCTTGTAAAGGTTTCTCAATATTGAAAGTACAATTATACAAAACGAATTCATATACTATCACAAAGTAAAGAGTTTCTCAGATAAAAATAAATTGAACACAAAATATTTTGACAAAAAAAATAGAAAAAAAGAAAAAGAAGGCAAAGGCAAATTTAAAAACAAGTCCTCCTACTAAAAGTGTGGTCCTAGAGTGAGGTACATCAATTAGAATTCTCAAAATACAAAAGCTTTACTTCAATATTACGAATTGAAATTTCAATAGAAACTGGATAGTAAAAGTTGTACATGATACCTTGATTTCGTTTAAAAATAAAAAAAAACAGATAAAAAGTCGATGATACCTTGATTGCTTTCAAGCTTCTTGGCTCAGAATCATCATCACCACCAAAAATCGATTGCTTTTCCTTATCAAAGGAATTGTTTCTGTCGTCAACCTGAGACTTCTAATGCACTATTCGGCTTTTATAAGCTATTTATTTAGACTCCTAATGCACTTGGAACTTAGTTCTATTCAGGCGGTGGCTTTCCTTGTCCCTGTGGGACAAGAAATAATAATAAGACTCCTACTAATGCACTTAAACTTATTAGTTCTCTGTTTAGACTCCTAATGCACTTAGAAGTTAGAACAGGCGGTGGCTTTCCTTTGAATAATAGTAATACGAATTGCACTTGGACTTGGAATACAAAGTTTATTATATATACAAAGTTTCTTCAATTTAAAACTATTCCACCACCAAATAAGAGAACTCTCAAAAGGCAAACGCCAATCAAATATTCTGTCTCTCAAGTGGTAGTGCATCTGCCTGAGTTTGCTCTTCCTCGTTCAAGGACTTCCCTCGGATCCAGGTTTTGATCTAGTTTTGTATTTGCTTTGAACTCTAATGAATTTATGTTCTTTAACACTTATCATCTCTAATTGCATATATATATTGAATTTGATTTATGATTCCTGATTCTAATCATGCCTTAGATTGATAACTAGCGCACTGATTTTGTGTTCTGGCTAAAACAAATCTTACTTAACAATACTTTCTGCCTCCATAATTGGTGCTTTTCATAAACCTTTGTTCCATTTAAACGCCGTTAGGTTTTTATATTTTATGTACTTCATTATATAAACAATTAGGGTTTTACACCGTCCTAAGTTGTTGGGCCTTATGTATTTTTTGTGTTATCTCTTTTTCTTTTTCTTGCTTCCACTCTCTTTACAATATTTTTTTCTCCTTTAACTTTAACATGTTCCCTTTTCATATTTGCAATTATTTGGGATCCTTACTCTCTTGATTTTTGGGTTTGATTGACATTGGTGGCCGAAGTTCTAGTTTTTTTTTTTTTTTGTGTTATTTTAAATTTTATCTTTTTGTCTCACATTTAAAAAATAAGTCATTAGAAACTACGAGATACCAAACTTTAGTTGTGCTTTGTAATGTGACCGTAGTGGCTTAGTTGATTTATATTTTGTATTTCATATACTAAATTAATGTGGTTTATTATATTTTGTATTTCATTTACTAAATGTGATTTTAATTGCTGACAGCACAAACAAAATGGAAGTAGCAAAAGTAGAGAAACAAAATACGCATTCCTATCCTGTCACAGCTTCTCGATTGTATCCTTGGCTTGTAATCCTTGATGGTAAGCAAGGACAGAGACAAACTTTCTTTGACTTATCAAAAAATCATTATCAGACAAAAAATATTCCTGAGATGTGCAACAAACTAATATACGGTTGTTCTCATGGATGGTTGGTTTTGGTTGATCCTAATTCAATGGATTGTTATCTTTGGAATCCCATCTCTTTAGAAAAGGCTCAACTCCCATCATTGGAATCCGTTAATTACAGCGGCTGCATTCTATCATCGTCTCCAAGTGATCCTGAATGTCATATCTTGTTCTTCAATAGATTGGAAAACTCTCTTTTGGTTTGTCAGAAGGGTGACTTTGAATTTAACAAACAAGTTGTTATATTTGCTGAAGATGTTGATTTAAAGAACTTTGCAATGGTTGGAAAAACAATCTATTGTTTGGCATCAAGATATACTTTGTATACAGCTGAAGTTGTGGGTCGAACAGTCCAGTTTACCCGACTTATAATGGAAGAACTTCTTTGGCCATCACCATTGGACCTTCCAAGATTTGAAGCTTTTTATGTTGAATCTTGTGGTGAACTATTTCTAGTTCACATGATGTTTTTTGGATTTCGCATGGAAGAGGTCTATGGATTCTTTGTCTTCCGAATGGATTTTGAAGAGAAGAGGTGGGTGAAAGTGAAGAGCATAGGAGATCGAACTATTTTCTTAAGTCAGCATAATAAGACTGGTTGCATGTATTCTTTGGCAACAGAGTTGGGAATTAAAACAAACTCAATCTACTTTACGATGAACTCCCAGAGACTTCTCTACGTGTTTGACTTGGAAAGTCTATGTATTTCAAAGTCTTTACCCTGTTCTACTGTAAGCCGTGATTTAGTACAATATTGGGTAATGATTTAGTCTTTTGGACCTACTGTAAAGCCATATGTTGAACCTAAAGTATACATGTGTTTGTTGTGGTTAATAGTTCTAATTATGAGTTGTAATATATGAATTTTTGTTATGCATGAATAATTATTAACATTGTCAGCAATAATTTTAGAACAATGACCTATTTGATCTACCTTTCCTGATGGACTCCTCACTGTCATTGTTCATATTGGATCATAAGAATGAATTAGTGTTTTCAAAGACTACTGCTAGGGATACCATCTCCTTCTATTACAAGTTTTTAACAAAATGATGCGCTAATTTATGTATTAATAACCTTTGGCAATTAAAAAAAAAAAAAAAACTCATATCACATTACAATCAATTAAAAAGCAATATACCATCAACACAATACCATCTGAAACAAATCAAAAGAAGAGCACAAATTTGGACGTAGGTTTAGGTGATAAGTCTTGTTAGTGTTAATCCTATCTTGTTTAGTTATTTTTGTTTTTTAAACACAATAATGAAAATTTTATAGCATATAACCATATGACAATTAAGTTATTAAATAGCTATGTTACCCTCTATGTAGCAACCTATCACATTAAATAGGGCGACAAGACCATTCTTATTGAGATACCTAAAGGCCCATTTGGGCTTTGATTTGCTTGTAGCTATTGTTGTGGACCAAAAATTCATGTACATTTTAGCATAAAATTTTGGTTTTTTTTTTTTTTTTGACAAAAAAATTCATGTATATTTTAGCATAAAATTTCTTTTCTTTTTTTTTCTATTTTACGTACTTGCTTTTCGAAATACACAACATTAACCTTGTGTGTGCAATATAAGATAAATACCTTAGAGAGACTCCTGAAGGTTAATATAAAATATTGAGATACACTTTAACCTAAAGGGCCTAAGTCCAATGTGAATGAGCTCAACTATGTTATATTATTATTGTCCACTCATTCTTCTTATCATTATTTAATGAACTTTACTAACACTTGTTCACACAAGATTATAAAAGACATCCGTGCATCCATTAGCCTCTCTATAGAAATGATTAAGCCTACTTTATTCACATTCCTATTAGACACATACACTCATTTATAATAAGTCTCAAAAAAGTATTAATGATCTTGCTTGGTTGAATAATATCAATAGTGGTCAGACAGTCAAGTTCAATTTCTAGGCAAGTAGTACCCATCTTTGAGAGCCCTCAACTCAAGCTTCAAGGTTGTTAGAATTATTGGCTAAGTAACTAAATTTACCATATCCCAAAAGTTTTGAGATAATCGGTAATTTAACATGGTATTCAAGTATGAAATCCTGAGTTCGATATCTGTCTCCTCCACTCTACGACTCATTTAAATTCCCACATGTTAGTCCTTATCTATCAAAAAGTAGTTTCGGCTCACTCATAAGTGGGAGTGTTAGAAGTATTGGTTAAATGATTAAATTTACCATATTCCAAAAGTTTAATTGGTAATTTAACTAAGGCTTTGTCACACCATTGCTCATGAAAACACTTTTAATCACATATCTCTATCACCTCTTCAGGTACCCCTTCCTCCCGCAACATCGTGATTCCTTATAGAGAAGTTGATTTTATTTGGAGGGGAGAGAGGGGAGGTATGTTGAACCTAACCAAAATAATTTTTTTTTTTATAATTCAATAATTAAAAAGGAATGGGGGATTTGAACAATAAGCATCTCTATTAAAAACACTACAATGTATTAGTTAAGTTACAAGATTTTTAGCTTAATTTCAATATATAAACAATAAACATATCCAGGTTTTAGAGAGAGAGAGAGAAAAAAAAGAAGAAGAAGAAGAAGAAGAAGAAGAAGACAACGCCCAAGTTTTAGTGGTTCACAATAGAAGGGAAAATGTTGAATAACTTCTCCTCACGACAATCATGTATATTAAGGTCTGGACCGTGCGATTTGAATTTATGTTACAGAGTTATATCTATGTAAAAACGATTTGAATTTATGGTATCATATAAAGCTCTTCTTGTCCAATGTAGCCTAATCATTAAAAGCTAAACATATTTATAAAAAGGAAACAAATTTTCAAGTCAATGTCTGTTCACATTCATAAAAAAAATAAAAAAAAAGAGGCAATATCTATTTACATAAGGAGTTCTGAACCACTAAGATAAACTTTTGGATAAATTTCACTAACCTACCCTGTGGTTTGGGCTAATGCCAAGGAGGTTCAAAACATTTCAAAACTAACCAACTTCATCCCTAAACCCAACTTGGTCCAAAACAGCGTTTAAGCCTCGTTAGTAATTTAAGCCTCTCCTCTCTCTCCCCTCTCTCAGATTCTCTATCCCTCTCTCCTCTCATCTCAACTTTTCTCATCCCCTCCTTAACCCTAAGGCTCCGTTTGGGAGTTCATAAGGGAATGGAATGGAATGAAACGATCATAAGGGAATGAAAAGAAATGGAGTGGAGTGGAATGTATTTAAGTAAAGGAAATGAATGGAATGGAATGAAATTAAATAACCTTGATTGGATGTTTTAAAATAAAGGAATGAAAATGAATGGAATGTAAGTAATCTTGTTTGGGAGCAACATGGAGGGGATGGAATGGAATCATTTTATGACAACATTACTATTAGACCCCTATTTTAAAATAAATGGTTGAATATATAGGGGTATTTGGGGAGTTTTATTAAAAAAATCATTAAATCTAATTTCATTCCCTCTCATTCCTCCCAATTACGGGGGGAATGAAAATTTGAGATTTTAAGGGAATATAGAGGAATGAGTGTTCTCTTCTACCCATTATATTCCCTCCTCATTAAACTCTCAAACAAGAGAATGAGTTTTCCATTCCCTCCATTAAAACTTCCAAACAAGGGAATGGAAAAATATTCTAAAATTATTCTTTTCGTTCCATTCCATTCCCTCCTCCCAAACGAGGCCTAAACTCCGATCAAATCCCTCAAAATATCATGGTTATTTCTAGTAGGCCATAGCCGCCACAAACTACCACTACGATGGTTATCTCTCTCTCAAGCTTAGTCATAGCTCCATGAAGCCCACACCACCACAGATGGTAGTTGAGCTCAACGATGCCACCACAACCACTGATTGCTACCTTCTCCTCTCTATCTTTCTTATACTCTTCTTTATTTCCTCCGGTCATTTATGGCCAAAATCTCCTTTTGTCATTGGTTTTGTGATTGGTTAATTTAGGGGGTTTTCTATTGGCTTTAGGGATTTAGTGATATTGATTTGGGTTTGTAAACTAGAGTACTAGGTGTTTTAGGGTTTGGAAAAAAGAGATTTTGTGGTTGATTTTAAAATGGCTTTGGATGTACAGCTCATATAAATGTTATGCATGCTCCATGTATATGAATGTGTGTATATGTGTCTAAGTCAGTGAGTGTGTGTAAGATTTGTTTGTGGTAGTGGGCTTTGTAACAATTTTGTGGTGAGGCAGTGATTTTGTAAAAAATAAGCTTCTATTTCTACTAGAAGATGATGGGAAATCTGCATCTCGACCACCATTGAATACATTCCAGCCCCACATTCTAGCCTGTTCATATCAGTATACTGCTTGAGAAATATGGGTATGACAAAATTTTAGATCTTAATTGTTTTGTGAAATTGACACTTTCCCTCACTCAAGCTTTTTATTTTTGGCATAGGATGTTCATGAATTCAAAACTAAATCATAGGATTTTTACGTTGGTTTCATGTGGTTTTGTACAAGAGAATAATCTTTTGTTTTGGCTGTCTTGAATCTCTGTATATGAATAATTAAGATGAGAGAAAGAGAAGAGAGGGATGACTGACAAAGGAGCAAATTAGAGAGAGGAGAGGGAGAATAGGGCACAAACTAACGGGTCTAACAATGGTTAGGGGCTAACTCGGTTTTAGGGACTAATTTGGTTTGTTTTGAAATATCTTGGACCTAATTGACATTAACCCAAATTTCATGGTAGGTTAGTGAAATTTGCCACAAAACTTTTTTTTACCACCAAAAAAAAAAAAAAAGAAGGCAAAGGCAAATTTAAAAACAAGTCCTCCTATTAAAAGTGTGGTCCTAGAGTGAGGCACATCAATTAGAATTCTCAAAATACAAAAGCTTTACTTCAATATTACGAATTGAAATTTCAATAGAAACTGGATAGTAAAAGTTCTACATGATACCTTGATTTCGTTTAAAAATAAAAAACAGATAAAAAGTCGATGATACCTTGATTGCTTTCAAGCTTCTTGGCTCAGAATCATCATCACCACCAAAAATCGATTGCTTTTCCTTATCAAAGGAATTGTTTCTGTCGTCAACCTGAGACTTCTAATGCACTATTCGGCTTTTATAAGCTATTTATTTAGACTCCTAATGCATTTGGGAACTCAGTTCTATTCAGGCGGTGGCTTTCCTTGTCCCTGAATAATAATAAGACTCCTAATTAATAATGCACTTAAACTTATTAGTTCTCTGTTTAGACTCCTAATAATACACTTAGAAGTTAGAACAGGCGGTGGCTTTCCCTTGAATAATAGTAATACGAATTGCACTTGGACTAGGAATACAAAGTTTCTTCAATTTAAAAACGCCAATCAAATATTCTGCCTCTCAAGTAGTAGTGCATCTGCCTGAGTTTGCTCTTGCTCATTCAAGGACTTCCCTCGGATCCAGGTTTTGATCTATTTTTGTATTTGCCTTGAACTCTAATGAATTTATGTTCTTTAACACTTGTCATCTCTTTTTGCTTATATTGAATTTGATTTATGATACCTGATTCTAATCATGCCTTAGATTGATAACTAGTGCACTGATTTAATTTGTGTTCTTGCTAGAACAAATCTTACTCTCCAATACTTTCTGCCTCCATAATCGGTGCTTTTAATAAACCTTTGTTCCATTTAAACACCGTTAGGTTTTTATGTGTTTTTTGTACTTCATTATATAAACAATATAACCATTCAGGGTTTTACACTGTTCTAAGTTGTTGAGCCTTATGTATTTTTTGTGTTATCTTTTTATCTTTTTCTTGCTTTCGCTCTCTTTACAATATTTTTTCTCCATTAAATTTATTCCCTTTTCATATTTGCAATTATTTGGGGTCCTTACTCTCTTGATTTTTGGGTTTGATTGACATTGGTGGCCGAAGTTCTAGTTTTTTTTTTTTTTTGTGTTATTTTAAATTTTATCTTTTTGTCTCACGTTTAAAAAAATAAGTCATTAGAATTACGAGATACCAAACTTTAGTTGTGCTTTGTAATGTGTCCGTAGTGGCTTATTTGATTTATATTTTGTATCCCATATACTAAATTAATGTGGTTTATTATATTTTGTATCTCATATGCTAAATGTGATTTTAATTGCTAACAGCACAAACAAAATGGAAGTAGCAAAAGTAGAGAAACAAAATACGCATTCCTATCCTGTCACAGCTTCTCGATTGTATCCTTGGCTTGTAATCCTTGATTGTAAGCAAGGACAGAGGCAAACTTTCTTTGACGTATCAAAAAATCATTATCAGACAAAAAATATTCCTGAGATGTGCAACAAACTAATATATGCTTGTTCTCATGGATGGTTGGTTTTGGTTGATCCTGATCCTGATTCAATGGATTGTTATCTTTGGAATCCCATCTCTTTAGAAAAGGCTCAGCTTCCATCATTGGAATCCACTGATTACAAAGGCTGCATTCTATCGTCGTCTCCAAGTGATCCTGAATGTCATATCTTGTTCTTCAATAGATTGGACAAATCTCTTTTGGTTTGCCAAAAGGGTGACCTTGAATTTAACAAACAAGTTGGTATATTTGCTGAAGATGTTCATCTATGGAACTTTGCAATGGTTGGAAAAACAATCTATTGTTTGACATTAGAATATACTCTGTATACAGTTGAATTTGTGGGTCGAACAGTCCAGTTTACACGAATTATAATGGAGGAACTTCCTTGGCCATCACCATTGGACCTTCCAAAATTTGATGCTTTTATCGTTGAATCTTGTGGTGAACTCTTTCTAGTTCACATGATGTTTTTTGGATTTCGCATGGAAGAGGTCTATGGATTCTTTGTCTTCCGAATGGATTTTGAAGAGAAGAGGTGGGTTAAAGTGAAAAGTATAGGAGATCGAACTATTTTCTTAAGTCAACATAACGGCACTGGTTGCATGTATTCTTCGGCAACAGATTTGGGAATTAAAACAAACTCAATCTACTTTACGATGAACGGCCAGAGACTTCTTTATGTGTTTGACTTGGAAAGTCTATGTATTTCAAAGTCTTTACCTTGTTCAACTGTAAGCCGTGATTTAGAACAATATTGGGTAATGATTTAGTCTTTTGGATCTACAGTAAGGCAGTATGTTGAACCTAATATGTATACATGTTTTGTTGTGGTTAACAGTTTTAATTATGAGTTGAAATATATGAATTTTTGTTATGCATGAATAGTTATTAACATTATCAGCAATAATTTTAGAACAATGACCTATTTGATCTACCTTTCTGATGGACTCCTCGTTGTTATTGTTCATATTGGATCATAAGAATGAATTAGTGTTTTCCAAGACTACTGCCAGGGATACCATCTCCTTCTATTACAAGTTTTTAACAAAATGATGTGCTAGTTTATGTGTTAATAACTGTGGGGTCTTGAGCTTCGGCTGAGAGCATGGGGCTTTGGCCGAGATCGTGAGTAGTCCAAGTCCGAGGAGGAATATCTTCTCGGATAAGCTAAACGCAGATCAGATATAGATCCTAATGATCAAAGTGACCTTCTAAGAAGCTCTAATGATAGGGACGAGTATCATGAACATACAAGAAGGATAAGAACTCAAAAATATCTAAGAGAAAGCTGCTACACCGCATTGAATGCCCTAAAGATAACTTTCTGACCGCATTTATGTGGAAAAGAAACCTGAACAGTGTTACGTCGGCAACCACAACTCACAGAAGGCCAGAAAGGGTGTCTGATGGGACAAGCACTCAAGTGGTGGCTCAAAGGATCAACAAGTGTAAGATTAAGATCATCTAAAATGAACTATATAATGGAAGAGACCCTTCATGAAAAGAGGATGAAAAAAGGAGAAGAGAAAGCACTGTAGCAATCTCAACAACTCCTGTAACCATTGTCATCCAATATATATTAGAACAGAGCTCCTCGGACTGTGCCGAGGACAAACTTTCTCGCACAAACCGGGTTCGATTCTTGTTGGCTCATCATACAAAACCATATTAACTATTATCCATGCACTAAAGCCTAACTCTTTGACTCACTCTCTACAAATTTATTGTACTGAGTTCACAAGGCCAAGATCCCTTACATTTTGGGTTTGGTCTGAAAATCGTGTCTCTACAATAACCTCTAGCAATAATTTAAAACATAAAATAAAAAAAATAAAAAATAAAACTCATATCACATTACAATCAATTAAAAAGCAATAAACCATCAACACAATAACATCTTAAACAAATCAAAAGAAGAACACAAATTTGGACGGAAGGTTTAGGTAATTAAGTCTTGTTAGTGTTAAATCTATCTTGTTTAGTTGATCGGCTTTATTTTAGTTTTTTAAACACAATAATGAAAATTTTCAATATCATATGACCATATGACAATTAAATTATTAAATAGCTATGTTACCCTCTATGTAGCAACCTGTCACATTAAATAGGGGTTTTTCAATATCTTGGACACTCTATAGGCTTGTGACCTCCCAAGTGGGCGACAAGACCATTCTTATTGAAATACCTAAAGACCCATTTGGGCTTTGATTTGCTTGTAGCTGTTGTTGTGGACCAAAAATTCATGTACATTTTAGCATAAAAATTTGGTTTTTTTTTTTTTTTTGACAAAAAAATTCATGTATATTTTAGCATAAAATTTCTTTTCTTTTCTTTTTTTTTCTATTTTATGTACTTGCTTTTCAAAATACAATACATTAGTCTTGTGTGTGCAATATAAAATAAATACCTTTGGGAGACTCCTTAAGGTTAATATAAAATACTGAGATACGCTTTAACCTAAAAATTAATGAAGAATAAATATTTTATTGAAAAATCTTGTAAAATAGATAAACCGATGTGGGTATTTTGTAAAAGTGATGGTGTAAAATAGAAAAAATAGATTTTTTGTGTAAAATAAACAGAATCTTTTACACATGTTGATGCGGTTGCTATTGCAATCCTTACAGTTCCCTAAACCCCTCTATGATTCACATTTATATAGTTCTTGTACGTGCAATATTTACATGATTGAACCCTTAGTTATCAATCAAACTTACACTTCTAAATTTAAATTTACAATTTTTATCCTAAGCTACTAATGAATAAACAAATGAAAACATTAAACAACAACAAATTTAAACACAAATTTTCCAAAACCAACCTCGTTGCTCACAACCGAGCCTTCTCCCACAAAGGGCTCAAACTTACCATTGGCCAACAAAGCACAAAAGCAAAAGCTACAATTAGAAACACAAAACACAATCATTTCTCTCAAACCACTAAAATCGTGACCTTTTGGCCAATGTGCCTCTCAAAACACAGTCAACTATCCCAAAATTCAAACTTTTGTATCATCATAAGATTTATAACCTTCTCATTATTCTGGAACTCTCTCACACTGTTGCTCTCTTTCCCCTGCCTTCTTTTTCTTTTTATTTTGTTTTCACACTTCAGTCAAACGAACTGTTTTGGCTCCACAAAAAACGAAATTTGGCCAAACGAAAAACACTGTAGGTAGAGCTCTTTCATCTTTTTAAATGTGAATTATATTGCTGTGACAAACAAGGATAATATTTTAAAATTGTGTGGCATGGAATAATTTATATATATATATATATATATATATATATATATATATATATATATATATATATATTTGCAAATATTGAACACAATGGGAATATTCTGGAGCTCAATTTTAAGTACAAAAGGCCTTAAGCCATATTACAACCCGGTACTTGAATCATACCTTTATACACAGCTTTCTCCATAACATGGCAAAATCTACTCTTAACAAGACAAAGATGCTACTGAAAATGGTCCCATAACCATTCATCAATGGCAAAGAACCTCAAAAACTTAGATGTTCCGTTGGTAGAGTCCAGCTGGCAAACGTTGTCCTGCTCACATCTTTGTCAATCTATAGAGAAGAGTCAGAGAAACTTGAAGCAAGTCTGAGCTGATTGTGTTGCTTTTAGGTCTATCCCTACAGTTAATATAATTACCTGTATAATATAATAGCCATAATATATATAATATATGTCTAGTAAATTTTACTTTCTTTATACAATATTTGATAAAACCAGACTTCAAAAGCTAGTCAACTTAACTCGAAGAAAATAAATATAAATAACTAAAAATAAATAAATCACCATGTGGTGCTCATCATACAAACCACACACTACCACTATCGAAATATAACAAACAAACATCATTGTCTTACACTCCCCCCAAATGTTTAATGTAGTTCACAATGATCGGATTCAAATCCAAAGACTCCCTGCACGAATACGACTAATGGTCAAATCACATTAATAATTAGTCCTCTATGAACTAAAGGGATGCTTCTAAAACATTTATACAACAATGACATAGAGCCTCGGTCACCAACTGCTCCTATAATGGTCCAGCATAGATAGGTATATGACACAGTCCTCAAGTTTGTGGCATTAATCAATGTCAATACGTTGACTTAAGCATTATTAATAAATAAAATTGAACAAAGCATGATTAACACATCACACCTAAAACAAATATCTTGAGTCAATAAGGCTGAGTTTATAGTTGTGTTTCTACAATCATGGTTTAGATTATTATATGATCAAACCATTTTTTATATTTTATTTTAATTATATTATAGAAATACTTTCTTTAGTTTGCATATGATTCTTAATTAAGCAGTGCATCATGAGATTAATTAGAAATATTTACTTAATTAAATAGCCCCATCCCCTCCCCACCCCAGGAGCACTTGAACCCGGGTCCTCAAACCCCCCCAAGCCTTATGGCTTAGGGAAGTACCAACTCACCCAACATGCCAGTGCATCATGCATGCTAACAGTAGTGTTACATAAAAATAAATTACTAGACATAATCAAGATTCATAAAAATCAATCACTTGCATAACATATTTTTGGTAATTCAACAAAATCCCCTCTAGCTAATCATTATGACAGAAAAATGAATGTAATCTATAGAGGAAATTATATTGCATACAACATTCTGTAAATGCTCCAAACAAAAGATATGTTTGAGACAAACTGATGTATCATCAAGAAGATTTTGTCATAAAAGAATCAAATTAACGATTTGGGTGTTCAGAAATTATCCAAGTGAAAATCTGAAAAGAAAAAAGGTATCATTTATCAAACAACTAAATGACTCAATATTTATTAAGTATTTCAAAGCAAACCAGTACCTTCTGGGACCAACCACCACAGATTACCATAGGTTGATTTGCCATCAAACCCACCAATTAACAGATGAAGTGAACCAATAGATGTCAGAGAGTGGTATGCCCAAGGAGCAGGGGGCTCGTTGCCAGTCAGTAAGCGCTTCCATTGTGCACACTTATTTGCCAAAAAGAAACACAAATTTTTCAACAAACAACTATATATGAAACAGTAATTTCTACAGCTTGTTTCACCCCTGCTAGCAAAATTTCACTGATGAAATGCTGAAATTACACGTGTGTTGCTTATTTCTAAAACAAGTTATGAGAAATCTATGTTACAACATTGGGGCTTTTCCATGAAACCAAACAATGCATGCATTTTTGTCACATAATCAAAATCATTTTTGGCTACAACACATTTGAACAGCGCCCACTAGGTATCTTGTGAGATGCATGTCCATGGAAAAAAGAAAAAAAAAAAAGAGAAATGTTGTCATTGATGTCCTTTAATCTATAGTTCTGAAAATAACCTCTCTCACACCACTATTTTTTATTTTTGAATTTAAAAGGTAAAATGTAATTTCACATGTAAATGTCACACTTCAAAGAAAACTGTTTTAAAAATAGAACAAACAACTTTATACAGGTAATAGTCAGAATATCTATAGCATGAACAATATAGAACGTTCATTAACATCATGATGACACATCCAGCGCATATCTGCTAGGAATCCAACCAACAAAGTTTTTAAGCACTCACCCCAATCTAAAACAATGCAGTCACTGTAATAAACGTCATAACGACTCAACCAACCACCAGTCCCATGCCCTCCGAATAACAAAAGCTGCGAAGAAAAAAATTTAGCAGTAACATTTAAGGAACTATAAGGCAAAAAGTTTCAGCATTGACACACAACACATGAACAGAAATCAACAAGGAGAATATAAAGGCCGCTGAAGGTCGTTACATAGTGCCCTCCAGAGGTCACAGTATGACTACAGTGAGAAGAAGGAGCTTGACCTGGAAGCTTCAACTGGGTCCATCCAGGTGTTTCATTTTCTTCCTTCCACAACAAAGAAATGACACAAATTCAACTTAGTTTACAAAAGAACTTCTAATAGAACTATTTTAATTATTCTCTAACACTCAAAAACTGATTGAGAAATATCACTTCAAAAAAAGCATATGCAGGCAAGGATTTCTTATAAGTACTTGTTAGAAGACAGAAATACACCTCATTGTCAAATAATCATGGACTTCTCCACAAATTAAATTCAGAGAATAGTTTCTGAATAGTATTTATCATAAACAAATTTACATGATACATCCATTAATCTATAGAAGAGATTCGTTCATTTTACGCATGTTTTGGTAGATGGCTTTGTACACTGAGATCCAACCACTGCTTTAAACTTTTTTTTTTTTTTTGATAGGTATGAAAGATTTGTATTAAAAAGAAGCTACTCCATCAAAGAGATGAAGTAAATGAAGGAAATATGTACAAGCAACAAAGGAAAACAAAACAACTTATGTACAAGGAAAAAGTGAATCTAAGAACAGCAGAATGGATTTCGAAGAAGTAAAACCCCACGCACAAGACCAATCAAACAAAGTGCTTGCAAAAAACTCTAAGAGCTTATCCCTAGAATGCACCGAATCTTCAAATATGCTCTCCCTCCAAATAATTCACATCACACAATGTGGTACCAAATTCCAAACATTTGAAGAATGCTTTCCCAACCAATTCCTCCAACCAACTAGCAAGTCAATAACTCTTTTAGGTAGAACCCAAGAAATACCAAAAGATCCAAGTGCAAAGCTCCATAACCAAAATACCCTCACCACAGTGTAGAAGCAAATGATCCACTCTCCCCATTACATTTACACAGACAAAACCAATCCATAATAGTGCAGCCCCTCTTCCTCAAATGGTTCGTTGTGAGAACCTTCCCCCATGCAGCTGTCCAAACAAAAAAGGACACACAACATGGAGCCTTCACACCCCAAATACTCTTCCAAGGAAAAGTAATAGAGCTTGATGCCCTCAATGCACCATAAAAGGATTTTATATCAAAATCCCCCTTCGACCCCAAACACAACCTCATCTTATCTCCACCCTCAATAGGAGGACTTAGCAACTCCAATGTACGAGTAAAGGCCCCCACCAACTCCATCTCCCATTCATTAAAACCACATTGAAACCATATATTCCAATTCCATCCTTCCTCCAAAGTGTGACTCACCACCATATCTCCCACAGATGCCTCCCTATAAGCAACAAGTTCAAATAGCTCCAGGAAAGTTCCTTTCAATGATTGATCTGCACACCAATGATCAAGCCAGAACCGGATTCTACTCCCCAAACCAATCTCAAAGGAAAGGAAGTTGCTAAAACTCTCCCAACCTTTCCGAATGCCCCGCCATAAACCACATGATGGAGGACCATGGCAACAATCGTGCAAAACATATAAAAGGCATCCTAAGACTTTTAATTAGTATTAAGAGTTAGGGGTATTTTAGAAATTTTATTTTTTCTGGAATGGGCTGTGTTATTAGTCCATTGGGTTTTATTTAAGTTTAGTTATTTAATTTGGGTTTAGTATTAAAGCTAAAGGAGTCCAAGTCCAAGTTTGTGTGATGCTGACTACTCCTAGGTGTGATGCCAAGGAACCTAAGAGCGATTCTTAGGAATTTATCTTTTATTTACTTCATGGTTACTATTCACAGCCCTGTTCATAGCAACCTAAATCTGGATTTTCACCTTTGTTTCATTCCTAAAGCCCTATTAAACCTTGTTTCCCCTTGTCCTACATCACCACACCCATGTGCTTTGAAGACCACCCCCCCCCCCCCAATTCCTCCCCAAATTTCAATGCGATCACACGCCTCCATAATCTTGTCTCCTCAACCCAATAACGCTACAACCACTTACCCAAGAGAGCTTTATTAAAGGTAGTAATTTTCCTAATCCCAACCCACCATCAACAAAAGGATAACACACCTTAACCCACCCTACCAAATGAAGTTTATGCTCATCCACCAAACCACCCCAGAGAAAAATCCCTCTGTAACTTCGAGAATATTTCCAAATTAGAGCCCCACATTGGATTTCTTGTGTATATATATCACTCATCAGTGCTATCATGTTCCATGTAGCATTGGCAGGTAAAATCCATCACATAGATTGGGATCTATATCTACTACGTGAATGGAAGAGTCTAACATCAGAACTGTGTATGACATTACTTTTAGAAATTCATAATATGCCATATCATTGTGTAATTATAACTGCAATCCATTGCAATCATTCTATTCACAATAATGGATTGGTACCTTAGGGCCCATTTGGTACGTGTGTTTAAACAAAAGTTTTCAGTTTTTTTGGAAATACGTGTGGGTGAAAAAGTGTGTAAAAATACGTGTAATGTAATTTAAAATCTGAAAACATGTGTTTAAACACATGTACCAAACATGCCCTTAGTCACAGTATCTTTTCAAGATAGGTGATCCTCCACATGTTTTGTAAAGGAACTAAGAAAGTAAGAATATAATGTTGATATAAACTCAATTTGGAACTTGAGGAATAATTTTTTAAGAACAAAGAAATATGCAACCCAAATGAAATAATGAAATCAAGAAAAAGAGATTTGCCAAGCACAATGCAAAGAAAAGCTAATGATCTTGATGAAAATTTTAGAATACGCTTGGATTACTAAAGAGGATTAGAAAAAAAAAGGAAGGAAAAAAAATAAGAAGAAAAAAAAAGTAACTATTAAACTTCTTCAATAAGACCCTTCAAGCCCCATAAATCACCCAGAATTGGCCCACCACCTCCTATTTAAGTCAAGAACAAGCAGCCGTGTCAGTTACAAACATCTTAAAAGAACACAAGCAAGTAAATAAGTATAAGTATAGTTCTGACAGCAGCACCCAAAAAATCAAAATGTAATTAATTCAAACATTTTTTATAATAATTCACGGCATAGATGCCTTTAGTAACAGAGATATGAGAAGTATCTGAAATGAAAAAGTTGATAACAATGATATCAAACATACATCTCTCTGCACCCTAAAAAAAGGGCTACTTTTGAATGCAAAATTTTAATCAAGATGAAAATTTTAAATTCAATAATGACTCATCACCAAACATTGTTTCTAAGCAATTATGAAACCTAATCCCTATGTGAGCAGACAGAATAGTGGTAATGATCCATATACCGACAGCTCCATCCATTCTAGTGATACTATTTCACAGAGCAAATCACATCCAATCTAATTTTAGTTTCCACCATTATAAAACATTCTCTCCTTAAATTTTTCAGGAAGAGAACATAAAATAAATCTGAAAAGACATAGAAAATCATTCCGCTTTTTTTGTTTTTTGATAAGTCAAGTACCTAAGATCTACACCAGTTATTTGATAAATTATGCTGCAAAGATAAATACTGACGCTCACATAACAATTTTCCGGTTCCCAATGGCTGAAGCTGCAGCAAAATCTCGTGACAAAGGTAAGTCACCAACACTGGTGAGCTCAGACCACTGCCATACATCTGGAATAAACATAACTTCCATAAATCCTCTTAGGTCAAGGGTCGTAAAACAAGCACTAGTATATGAATTTTGTGACACATCCATCATTACTATGCTTTCCTGAAGCTGCTATGTAAGATTCTTACCTGTATCTAGAACCCAAAAGTCACCCAACCTGAAAATCCATCCTCAGCATTAATAACAAGACTGAATTTTGAGCTACAAAGCACAAAACCTGTGGACAGCAAACATAAAGCAGAGTATGTGAACAAACCTTTTACTACCATAACGCCCACCAAAGATGAACATGTGACAATCAATGGCAACAGCAATGTAAAATGCCCGTGGGCTTGGACCTACCTGGTCCTCAGACCCACTTCCAGTGCACTCTGGCTGAAACCAAAGTTTGTTATCTGAAAATCAAATCCAAGGATTGAGAATCTGGAATCACATTCAAACCACCCCCCTTCTACCAAAAAAAAAGTCTGGGAAAAAAAGTCAAGCAGCGCTAAATTAATGTAGGTTATTGTCTCCTCTGTCTCTTTCTCTGAAACACACATGCACACTCCCCAAATACAGTCACTATATTAACATAGCGTAGCTTGGGTGAATAAAAATTCATGAAAGAGACCCACAGGCCCCAGGTTAAGTCTTCAATTTGGAACCATAACTAATTCTCTCCCGGGAACAATAATACCCTAGGGGCCAGGGTGCCCCAGAAGAGCAATACAATCAAGAAGCCCAAAATTAATGCATGTCTATATCCAATTTGTCTGTCTGAAACCCACATTAGGGCTAGTCAAGCCCACCCAAGCACGAGCTGCGTGACCAATGCCGCCTGACCCAGACCAATCCAAAGGATTGTGGTTGACTTGGAGGGCCAGGGCAAGCAGCATCAGGGGGTAGCTTTTAATTTCTTTGGGGTTTCAGGCATGTCTCGTGTGAGGTAATTAAACAAATCTGAGCGAAAAAATTATATATTTAAGATTGATGAACCCAATCCTCTTCTCTCTCTCTCTCTCTCTCTCTCTCTCTCTCTCTCTCTGTGTAGTGACAAACATGTAGACGGTCTTCCTCTACTCTCCCCTTTTTTTATTGGTAAGTTTTCGCACACAACAAG
Source organism: Castanea sativa (assembly GCF_040712315.1). Classification (NCBI taxonomy): domain Eukaryota; kingdom Viridiplantae; phylum Streptophyta; class Magnoliopsida; order Fagales; family Fagaceae; genus Castanea; species Castanea sativa. Next base: position 41,940,343 of record NC_134023.1, read on the forward strand.
TGGGATATTGAACCCAGGAGCCTACCCTCCACCCCTTTTTATGCTCTACCAATTTGTTCTCAATTCTTACCCAATTTCTCCCTCTCTTCTAAACTTACCCTCCACCCCATTTTCCTTAATCTATTTGGCTTGTGAGAAAATGGGTAAAGTATGAGAGGAAATATCAGATTCCTTCAAACCCGAGATTCAACTGATAACCAACTATCCTATTAACACTTGTTAACAGGTGGTTACACTCATCTTGTCGGTCAAACAACAGGCGGAAGCATCCTTCACATAACAGGATTTAGTAGACCGGTGATTTGACAACCTCCCCACCTCCTCGCTCAACCCAAGCCCAAACGATATGTGATCTCCCTTAACTCACATACACACCATATAGAATAACAACAACCAAGCTTTCTCTCCTCGTGCTTTGCTTCCCACCATTGTCCATGTCTCCACAGTTATACTAGTGTTCAAATCCGGAAAATCAGATTCAAAGCTGAGTTCCTTTTTTTTTTTAATCATTGTTTTATTTTCTATGTGATTTTGTTTTTGAGTTTGGCTTCATTTTTGCTGTACTAATTTTTTTGTTTTGTTTATCTTCTTAAAAAATAACCTATGATCACCTATAAAATATAATTAAGAAAAGCCAAAAAAAAAAAAAAAAAAAGTGAACAAAACAGTAATATTAGAAATACCCAGAAAGCTAAATCCAAAGAATTTAAAAGAATGCTAAGGAAAACACAGATTAAGAACAAAGCCAAGATCAGAAAAGGCAAAAAAAAAAAAATATATATATATATATATAGTACCAACATCGTAGACCACAATATCGCTGAGAAACTTCTTGTCAACAAGTCCACCGAACACGACCACCTTCGATTTGCCGATGTTGACCGCGGTGTGACCACTGAGAATATCCCAATAAAGTCAAAAACAGAGAGAGAGTTTGTGTGAGTGCCTGCGAGGTTGGGGAGGAGTAGCGGGGGAATTTGCAGGCTAACGCAGTAGGGAGAAAGAATATAATAAGTTAACGAGAGTTTGTAAGGAATTTGGAAACTAGCGTCTCGAGTTTTGAAAACTCGAGATCAATGACAAAAATCGAGCGTCTCAAACTCGAGTTCTACTGCTGTTGTGGAAGAATTTAGCCACGTGGAACTCGAGTTCGAGAGACTCGAGTTCCATGGAAGCAAATTTCCAGATGCAGAAGGAGAAAAGGCGGAGAAGAGAAGGAAAAGAAGATCCGGATCAAAAAGAAGAAGACGACGACCTGGAGAAAACTGGAACTGAAGAAGATGGAGACGACGATGACTTACACGACGACAACCTGCACGAAGAAAGGAACGATCTGAGTCTGACCTGCACGACGACGAAGAACAGATCTGAGTGGGCGATTGGACGATCTGAGTCTGATCTGCACGACGACGAAGAACAGGGACGAAGAACAGAGGAAGAACAGTAGGCGATTCTTTGAGTTTGATCTGCAGGAATTTTGACCGAGCGAGAAAGAAGAAGTGAAACTCGAGTCTAAGAGACTCGAGTTCCACGTGTATTTTCTTCCACATCAGTTTCTACCGCTTACAAATCGAGACTTAAAAACTCGAGTTTTATCTTGGAAATCGAGTTTTTAAAACTCGAGATGCTAGTTTACAGCATTGTTTTGAAACGTGACAACTAACTAAATTTGTTGATATTTAATGGTATTTGGAAAGAAAATTCGAGGAGTAGCTATAGGTCTTCTTTCTTTTTCCTTTTTCTTTTTTTGAATATAGGCTTTAGCGGCGAAGTGCCACCGAAATAAGAAGAAGAAGAAGCTTGAACCTAGTAATGCATTTTTGTCCTCTCTCTCTCTCTCTCTCTCTCTCTCTCTCTCTGGCTTTTTGGTGACACTCAGGGTTCCTTTGTATAGAACTTATTACTGAAAATTAAAAACTAAAAACTGAAAAATACTGTAATAAAATAATTTTTAAATGTGTGAATAGTATTGTAAGACCCATTTTTAATAAAAAAAAGTGGTTGAAAATGAAGTTTGTGGGTCCATAAACAGTGCACGAATGCACTGTTTACGGAAGAAAAATGCTAAAAAGTCATAAATATACGGCTACTGTTCATGAACAGTAGCCATTTGTCTGCCTGAAACGCGTGCTGCAGAAAAAATAATAATAAAAAAATAAAAATAAAAGTGAAACGCAGGAACGCAGACGCAGAAACGCAACGTGGATCCAAATGCCACCTTATTGGTCTAAGGTTTCAATGAAGAAGCAGTTATCAATCCAATTTTTCCACAAATTTATTTCGCAATTTGTTGTGATTGAACTTCAGGGGTGGTCATCACCCCTCTATTGAACCAATTCAAATTTAACAATTGAGTTGTGAAAATAAATAAAAGGGCAAATCACAATTTACCCACACGTGGTTTGGTCGAAATTTAAATTACCTACCTGTGGTTTGAAATTTGACATTTTACACATCTGAGGTGAGCTCAGTTAAATTTCTATAACCCACATTTATTAAAAACAAAGCTAAATATGTAATTATGCTCCACTTTTATGTCTCTCTTCTCCAAAAACACAATAAACATAAAAATACAAGATTAAAAAATATCCATTAGAACATTTTCATCATGAAATTTTAAATCACAGGTAGGCAACTTAAATTTTGGTCAAATCTCAAGTAGGTAAAATGTCAAATTTTAAACTACAGGTAAGCAACTTAAATTTCAGTCAAACCACAAGTGGGTAAGTTGTAATTTGCCCTAAATAAAATGTATCAATATTCATCTTCGATTATGGTTTATGTACGTGCATTTAGTCCAAAGAATGAGAAATTATAAAATCGATTGGGAGGACTACTTTAGTGGTCCTCCCATCTGTGGGCGCAACGGGCTTCGGGGGAGTACACTTTGGCTGAGTGGATTGGGGCGGAGAAGGAAAATAGAGTTGCCACTTAGATTAGACCTAAGAACCATAAATATAGTACCTTTCATGAAAGGAATGATCTATTACCAGAGTACGTGTCCTAAGTTTAGGTATAGGGATGGGAAGGTGTTAGGCACCCAACCCCACCTAAATCGTGTGTTAGCTTCCACTCATTGTGTCTTACGTCTTAATCTCATTGAAGGCACATTCAACATTCATCAATCTAGACTCACACACACACTAATATACATCTAATCATACAACATAGTCAAGGGCAGAGCCAGAAATTTTCGTCTAGGGGGGCCAAGTTGTGGCACTAATATATATATCAAGACAACTTCCACACACATATATACAAACGCACGCTTTTTTATTATATATATATATATATATATACACACACACACACACACTTTTTTATTTGATAAGTTATATATATGCACACACCAAAAAAAACTTAGTTTTTTCAATCAAAATTATGTTTGATGACGATCTTTCATAAAATAAAATTCATTTTTACCATTTTCATAGTGAAATTCTTAAAAAGTTTCATTTTCAATACAAATTATCAAATTGTAAAAAAAAAATCTTTCAATTGAACTAATGAAATTTTCAAAATATCAAATGATCCAAAACTTGGAGGAATAAGTTAACCTCCAAAAAAATTTGAAGCTATCTTGCTTTAATCCATTATGTAACAACTAAAGAGACATTTTATGTGTAATTTTAGTGACAAAAATTTTTTTAATGAGTTAGTAACTTGCTAATCACCACATAACAGGTTAAGAAAGATAGATTTAAACATGTTTGGTGTCAAACTTTATCAAATATTTAACAAATATAAGAGCATATTTTACAATAAAAAATTAGAATTGCAAAAAATAATGTTATATCTCTATAACTATCAGACCAATTATCTTTTCAAGAGCATCATTGAATTAATTCAAATATTTGGAGGGGCCAACTTTAATTTGTGTATACTAGAAATTTCAAAAACATTAAAATAATTATATATATATATATATATTAACAAAAATCAAAATTTTGGGGGGCCATGGCCCCTCCACCCTATAACATAGCTCTGCCCCTAAACATGGTATTTTCACCCCCAAATCCTAACATACATCTATTATGCATCTCATCACATCTTAAACCCTAGCAAACATTTATCACACATCATCATATCATATGCAAGGCAGAAACATAGACATGGCAGCAATCAAACATGTTATAGGCATCTAAACATCAAGAACACATCATTCAACCAAGCATGTTCATACTCATCAACAAAAGGAAATGCATGTTCATATGAATGCATGACTTACCTTACTGCATCATAGCACCTATGCGTCAATGAATGGTCATATCATATGCATGTTCATGGAAAAACAACAAAATTGGAAGATAAAACCCTAATCTAGCATGTGAAGAACAATCAAAGCAAACAACATAGAAGCAAAGACTTAAAAGCATAAAATAAGACAAGGCAAAGGTATACTATATAAGTGAAACAAATAAGCAAAATCAAAAAGGTTCAGATTAGGGTTTCTGTGCATGAGTATGTGTGTGCATATATAGGGTCTGCGTGCACAACCTAATTGTATGCGTACGCATATTCCGAGTATGTGTGCACATGCAAAAAGCATGCATACACATACATGCCCTAAAACCCTAACCCAGAAACATAATGTAGATACCGTATTTTTTACGCCCTCGATTTGCGTGTCGAACCCCAAAAATTTCAAATATATTAACTTTCTTCCATGGGGCCGCAGAAACATCTAAATTAATGTGGTGTAACCCGCTCAAGCATTAGAGCACTCAAAATGCCATTCCAGGTCAAATTGACCAAAATGCCCCTAGTCTAACCGAAAGTCAAAGCCAGTCAAAATCATCTCAAAACAACATTTTTCATGTTTTTACATTCAACCCAAGCTGCTTGGTGATTTTCATCTACTTTGACCAAATTTGACTCGAGATTGACTCTTGAGGTCTTTAGAAACCCTAATTTTGATCTGACCATTAAAACAAGTTGAGACTAGAGTTATTGTAAAAATTATTGAATTCCTTTTCGAACGATTATTCATAGGTTAAAATCGGAGTTAAAACGGTTAAGATATCGTGAAAACCGTACAAATCGCATCAACTCGCTTCCCGTGGCCATAACTTTTGATCCGATTGTCAAAATTTCAATTTCTTTAGTGTTCTGGAAACTAGACATCCAGATCTTTCCAGGGACACCAAGATCAGCTTAATTACAGTTCGAGAAGGCGTCCAAATATGCATCCAAAACCAAACTAGGGAAGGAGCCGAGATTACTAATGTCAGCATTGGACCGAGCGGCCACTAAAGAAATAAATAAGAAAACAAATGAAAACATTCTACATATCCCTTGAATGTAGGGAATTTATATATATAAAGTCAAAGTTTAGAGAAAATTCAATTAAATTCTATAATTGAAGTCTAATTTTGTGTCATGTGTCCTAAATTATTTCTTAATTTTGTTGCCAAATGTGGGACCACATCATTGTCGATACCATATTTTGTTCAGCTTTAATTCACGTGTCAAAACAAAAACCAAAATGATCACAAAAAAAAAGGTGCAAAAATCATGAATTTCAAAGCCAAAAAGGGTAAGATTAAGTACAACATGTTTGAATGGTGAATCAAAAAGTCACGACATCTGAAAAATCCATTTTACAGCAAATATGACCAAAACCCTAATCGAGTATGGTCAAAAAGTTGACTTTTTTATCCGACCGTTGGATCTTGTTGAATTTTGGACCGTCTCATAGGGCATATTTTTCCCTTTAAAATGATAGTTTTATGGGCCAAAATCGGAGTTAAAACGGATGAAATATCACAAAAATACTGAAACCCTAAAAAAACTTTCACTATATTTTTTAGGAAAACTGGTAGTTTTTTACCTTACTTCGTGCAATAAACTATACCGATTGAAAGAAAATTGGAATGAGCGGGCTAGAACATCTTGATGAAGAAGGTCTTAGCTAATTTTCATCAAAAAAGGCTTGAAGATACCTGCTTTAGATTGGAAGTTATGAATTTTTCAAGAAAAAAAGATCCAGAATTTTCAGCTTTGCATCACCTTCCTTCTAAGCGCGATATCTCGACGATCGTAGCTCCAAAATAAACGAGGCCAGGACCATTAGAAACTTGACATCTATAGCTTTCTGTGCATTTAAAATTCAAAGAAAACGGAGCTCTAAAAGGCCCCCAAGTAGTAGTGCAAAGATCGGGATAGAAAACAAAAAAGACAATAAATGTTGATGACGTGGCAAAAAGAGGAGGCTAGCAATATAGCATTGGTATACTTTTTTGTTGCTTCATAGCATGTTTTATTGCTTTCCATAGTATATCTTTGCTTTATGTTGCTTCCTAGCATGTTTTATAGCTTTTTTAGCATGTCTCCTTACTTTTTAACATGTTTTATTACTTTGATGATGTTGGCCTAGACTTCTTGGGATAATATATGTCTAAATATTGTGTTTGTGCTTAAATCCACATGTTTACGTGCTTCCTGCCATGTTTATGCCTAGATCCATGTGTTTATGCACTTCTTGCCATGCTTATGCTTAGACCTATGTCCTTGTGTGCTCTGTGCCATATTCGTGTGTCTAGATCTACATGCCGGTAGCTATGCCATGTGCTTCTCTAGCCTTTTTTTCTCTTGATATATCTCTTTCTTGTGTTTTGGCTCTTTAGGTAGGGTGTAGATCTAGATCTTGTGGTCTAGGCTTACATCCATACACCTAGGCCTACATCAAAGGGTTTGGATCGTTTCTTTTATGCATATGTGCACTTGCTTGCTTCTATACTTTATATCCACGTTTGCCTGTTTAGATCTAGGCTTTGCCATGCTTTGTACCCTCCGTGAGTTTGTGCTTATTGGTCTTTGGGGCCACTTGCTCATGTGGTTGCATCCGTCCCTCTTATGGCTTGTTTGGATGTAACCGCTTGTGAGACACATCTTCTTGATGTTGGTGTGCTTAATACACACATTTTGTTGCTCCGTGCGATGTTATGCTTGCCTTGCTTGCTTTGTGCTACCCGTTTCGCTTTCTTTGCTTCTTTGCATTTTTGCACACTTGCCTAGTAATTAGCTAATCCTTTGACAAAACGTACTTTACTTGTAATTGGGTAGATCTAAGTTGGATTAAATTTATCAAGAAGTATGTTGTTCAAACATACCAAGTGGTACCATTAAAGACATGTAGGTTGATCCAAGAAACAAGTGAAGAAAAATTGTTTCATTAAGTCTCAACACAAGCTCGACAGATGCTGATATAGAAGATTAATGAAGAAGCTTAGCACAAGCTCAGCAAAGTGGGAAACCAAAGGGAATAACAAAGAAAGGACAAAATTGTATGGACAGTCCTCCCCAACGAAGAGACTGACCCACTCGAGACACTCTCCCTCTACAGACTCGAGTAAACAACCTAAGTGAAAAGCTATCAAAGGACAATCAACCCTAGCAGCAGAGTAATCTACCATGGAAGAATAGGAAAAGAAGCAGGAGCACAAAGAACTTACCAGGGAACACAGGATAGAGAAAGGAAGCTTGAAGGAGAGACAAACCCTATGATGGAAATTGAACAAGGAAAGAACGCAGAAGAAAGGAAACAAGAGGGAAAAATGCGAAATAGGTGGCCAAAACATGCGTGGGAAATCGAGAAGCGACCGCACGTCAAATGCATCCTGACCGTAACGTGGCACCTAACTACCCAAACATCAAATCGTCATAAATGCACAGTACATAAAATACGAAGCGTAAGAAGAATTTGTTCTTATCTCATCCAACATATGACAATGCGAAGAAGGGGGCAACTAATGAGTCAGAAATTTATGATCGTCACTAAGCTGAGATCGTCATTGACCCAGAGAAGACATTACGCATTTATTACACTCATTGATGACGAAACGTAATGGATAGAGCAACAGTCACAGAATGAGTTGTGAACTTTAGATAAAGATTTTGTAACGCACTAGCCGTTGAGCATAAATACAATGAATCATTGCCCATTAATGAGGCACACAACTATAAAAGAAAAGGTAACAGAAGTTAAAGGTACACACAAATACTCTAGGAAATCAGTCTCTACTCATTTTCTCTCTAGACTCTTTCTCCCTTACTGACTTAAACATCGAAGGCGATTTGGCTGACGCCACACCGGCGTGTTATTCTTCCACCTAGTTCATTTTGCAGGTTTACCTCCAACAAAAACGACCCCAATCACAGCTTCATCCATCTGCTACGACGAGGAGCTCAACTATTGATTTTTTGCATCATCAGTGTGCATAGTCAGCACGCATGTGGCTAATAAAATGATTTTAAAAAAAATTAATTGTCATTAAAAATGTCATGGCATAAATTTTTTTTTTTTTAAAAAAAGCCATGTCAAAACAATATAATAAAAAATTTGAAAGTTTGAATTTAAAAAAAAAATCCAACTTTTCTTAAACTTTCTTAGCAACCAAACGCAACCTAAAAATACAAAATCACAAACTCACACCTCGTTCACCAAACAACCGAAGAAGAAGAAGAAAATTTGACCCACTACCTCGTTCACCAAATCAGGAACCCACAACCCATTGAAAGTCTTATGCTAGAAACCCATTTTAATCAAGGTGAGAAATTTGATTTCAAGCAAGAGGAAGCCACATCATCCAAAAGAAAATCAATGTGGTTGTATTGTGGGAGGCTGGGGTGCTTAGTGTTTGATAATAATTGTCCTAAGTAAGAAGGTTGCAACGGGTTTACCATGGTTGATGTTTTAGATTTGGAGACTGTGATTGCAAGTTCATCCCTCAAGCACCTCCTTAGGTTGATTTGAGATGGTGGTATTATGGTGGTTGGTGGGGTTTATTTTGATTTGAATTTATTGTGATATGAATTATGATCTAGTAGGATCCTTTTATCTGTGATGGGTGATTGTTTTGTTTGAATTTTGTGTTCTTAGGTTGTGTTTGGTTGTTAAGAGAGTGCAAGAAAACTTGATTAAAAAAATAAAAAGAATTTACAATGTCAACTACTACCAAAATGTTGAGATTATTGACTATAACTTTAAAATATAGAGACTAAAATAGTTTAATCTTCTACCCAAAAACAAAAAGTTTAATCTCTTTTTTTTTTTTTCAATATTATTCTAATGAGTTATGTTGATATTATTTATTTATTTTAAATGAGTGGCATTCTTTAAAAAAAAATTTTGAAGTGGCAATTTTTTTTAATTTTTAATTTTTTTACAAAGAAGTAGCATTTTTTTTTATATTTATTTTTTTGATTGGAGAATTGGCATTTTTTTTAGTTGCGGTAAATTATAAAAGTAAAAAGCGTCACCCGAGTACTTTTTTTTTTTTTTTTGTTGAGAAACCACGTGTGTACTTTGAGATCTGAGAGGAGTTGAAACACAAAACAAGTTAACTTGTTCCGTCAGAAGTAAATTTGACCTTAGCTTTAATGTTAAAAAGTCTAAACCACCCCTATAGATTACAAAGTGAACAACTAAAAAAAGAACATAAATGTAATTTTACAACTTAAAGTGAAACAAACCCTAGGATTTTCCTGCCTATATATAACGTAATCCTCATCATAGCCAGCCGCATCTTCTGCCTCCCCAGTCCCCATCTTCATCAAACTTCTATAACAAAAACAAATAACAAAAAATTCCTTCTTCGGAAATTTCATCATGCTGGATTTTTTTTTTCTTCTTCTGTGGGTGGTCTTGGGAAAGGTATGAATTTTCGATATTTTAGATCAATTTGGGTTGAGTTAATCTAATTTGCTATTAAAGTTCTTTTCTTTTTCATTCTGATGAAATTTCATGAAGTAATACTATATTAATGGTTTTTTTTTCCTATAATTTTAGATCAATTTTCGATATTTAAATTATTCTTAAAAAAAAAATTTAATTATAAGAAGAATTTATGCAAAGACTCAAACCAAGATGAGAATGTTTTTACTCAAAACTGTTTTGATAATTCTGAAAAAAAATTCTATTTTACATTTGGATCTGTACTTTTCTCCATCTGTAAAGCTTTTATTTTTTATTTTATTGTTTTTATTTTATGTGTTCAGTTTATAGTCTTTTAATTTCTTTGAATTGAACAATTTTTTTTGATAACAAGTTCTTTTCTTTTTTTAATTCTGAATGAAATTTCATGAAATAATACTATATATTAGAAGAATTTATACAAAGATTGAAATCAAGATGAGAATGTTTTTACTCAAAACTGTTTTGATAATTCTGATAAAATTTTCTATTTTACATTTGGATCTGTATTTTTCTCCATCTCTAAAGCTTTTATTTTTTATTTTAGTGTTTTTATTTTATGTTTTGTGTTTATAGTCTTTTAATTTCTTTGAATTGAACTATTTTTTTGATAACTAGTTCTTTTCTTTTTTAATTCTGAATGAAATTTCATGAAATAATACTATATATTAGAAGAATTTATACAAAGACTCAAATCAAGATGAGAATGTTTTTACTCAAAACTGTTTTGGTAATTCTGATAAAATTTTCTAATTTACATTTGGATCTGTATTTTTCTCCATCTCTAAAGTTTTTTTTTAATTATAAAATTTATGTGTTCTGTTTATAGTCTTTTAATTTGTTTGAATTGAAATATATGCTTTTGATAATGTTCAATACAACATCTATCATTTCCTTCACCATCTGTAATCACTGGGTCTCAAGGAAAAGTCAAAGTCCTCTAAAGTTAAAATCTTTGCTATTGGCCGCTCTATCTCAACTTTTCTGATGGTTTTTAAATGATGAATCTATAGGTCTACTTGCTTCTTTTGTAACTTAGATCAGCCAAAGTTTCAGTCGGAAATCCCAAAGGTATTGACACAAAATCCAATCTTTATCTTCTTTTTACAAGAAATTTTTTTTTAAATAAAAAATTTATTTATATTTTGTAAATCAATAGAAACATTTTCATTGTTGATTTAGATGTTAAATTATCTTGATATTGCATACCACTTTATTAGCATACACTTTCACAACCCAAAAATTTGTGCAAAGAAAAACTATACTGGTTTTATATAGAGAGAAAGTGATAAGAATAATTGCATGCACCGATGCATTTTTTTTTCGCGTGTTTGAAAGTTACAGCAATCTGTATAATTACCGGAAAGAATAAGATAAAAATTATGATCATAGAATAACTTAGAAATAATATGCAAAACTCTCGAAATTTTTGTGAGTTCCACTTATTAAAATAAGAAATAAAAACATTTTCAATAGATAATGAGAAACGCAATTTGCATATTATAGCAAACAAATCATTATAGATAACCAATTAACGGACCATATGTATCAAATTTTTTTTTTTTTTTGTGTGTGTGTATATTTTGATTACACTCTTTTAATGTGATCAAAATATAATTAAAGAAAATGAAAAGAGACAGTGAGTTTCAGCCAATATTTAATTAAAGAATTTTTTAATTTTTTTTATTAGATATTAAATGACTTTGATCTATAACTTAAACATGTATTATGCAATTAAGAAAATAAAACACACAACATGTTAAATATTATGTCACAATATATAGGAAAAAAAATTAAAACTAAACCAAACCGATATTATTAATATGAAAAAAAAAAATTAAATAAAACTCACAAGAAAAAAAATATCAAATAAAACAAACACGACAAGATTGAAAAAATAAAATATGAAAAGCAAATAAACACAAATAATTAACATAAACAGAGTTAAACATAATCAAATAATATGTGGAAAAAATTAATAAATTTTTTTTTTGTCCAAATTTGGGTTTGGGGGTGCATATGCATATTTAATCATGTGTATGCATGTTCGAAAACATGCACACGAATACTTGAGTATGCATACACCTCCTCAACACAGAAATTGTAAAAATACATTTTATTGAATCATATGCATACTTGAATTTAAATTAAAGAGATTAACAAGATAAACACTAGGATGAATAAATAATTACATCATGGTTAAATTAACATGCATCAAATAAAACACACGTGAATAATCAAACTAACATCAAAACAAAGAATATGTTAATATAACATAAAAACTATATAAAGTCACAAATTATAAAGTCAGATTAACACAAACCAAAATATTTAAAAACAAATATGACAATTAGGATAACTATATCAAGAACTCGTGTGAATCATAGTAAGCAAATGAGGAATTCATGGGAAAAACATGCAAATTGCTTAAGATCATGAGTTTGAGGTTAATTTCTAACCAACCACTCAGTGCCTACAACACAGAGATTAGATTGAGAGAACAAAGGAGTTAATGAACACATTAGTTTAGGATAATCACAGCTCAAGAACAAAATGTTTTAAAAAAGGTTCCGATAACAATGTTAAAAACTAGTTTCTGCACTAGAAAACTACTAGAGAGGTTTTGAATACTTAGATCCCCTCCTCAATTGTTTTCCTCCCTGCGTGCCGCGGCCCTGCGCTCTGCCTCCCTGCGTGCCGCCTCCGCCTATGTCAGTTTAGTACATAAACTTAAGCATCAGTTTTTAAACAAACATTTTTTTACTCATGTATTTTCAAAAAATACAAACAATGTTATTAGAACAACATTACCAAATGAGCATTTAATTTTGCCAATCATAACTTTTAATTAACTGATTGGTTCATACCTGAAGCTTGTAAGCATTAGTATGCGCAGTGAACTCACTGAGTCCACTTGCCTCGATTTGCTTCTTGCAGGTAGTACAAGAGTAGGGGCATGTTGGCGCAGAACGGCGGCCCTTCTTGTTTGTCCTCAGCAGGACACCAGCTGCTCCTCTGTTGGCCATCCTGAACTTCAAACAAATATTTGAATTTTAGTAAACAATGTACAGAAATGCACTTGCAAACAAACTGGACCTGCTGTTCACATCTCCAATTGCAAACAAACTGGATCGGGTTTGACTCAATGGCAGAACATTTTTACCATGTGTGGTGATGTGTAATGGATTCGTAGAGTCCCCAACAATCATAAGGTTTATAGGCATGAATTACCAAACTAAGGCAGGGAGGGTGTCAAATCTCCTAATCTAAGGTGAGAAATATATGTCTGCAAGCCATAGGATATAGGTTTGGGTCCATGGAAGGTGTTTGGAACACCATGACATCCGTTTTGCAACATTCCCCTATTGATTTCACTTCTACTTCATTATACTACATTCGGTATCTAAGGTATGATGGGATCAACAGCCAAGAGGATCGTTCTCCTGCCATGTTTCATTTTTTTTGGATATTTGGGCGACCTTGGCAGAACCAAGGCACAAGGTCTTTGTAGATCTGATGGGGAATCTATTAATTCATTTGCTGCTGCATTGTCCTCATGTCTATGATCTATGGGCATTCCTATTTTGTCTAGTTGGGATTGATTGGGTTATGCCACACTCTGCTGACACCATACTGAAATCTTGGGAAGGTGCAAGGGTAGTTCAAAGATATGTGAGAGTTTGGAGGGCAGTTCCAGCATGTCTTATGTGGTGTATTTAGAAGGAGTAATCAACACACATTTGAGGAAAAGGAGATTTTTCTGCCTAATCTCAAGTTTCTCTTCTTGAAGACTCTTTGAACGGCAATCACATTCTCTTACCCTCTCTATGTACTCCTTAACGGAGTTTCTTGAGTCTTTATGCTACAGCCATTGATACAAAGGCTTTGATACTTTCTTTTTATGATTTTTTTTTTTATAAAAATATACTCTAATTTACACTTCATTAAATTAATCATTAAAGTCCGATCTACACAGAGTTAACACTCGAACCAAACAATAGTAAATTAATCACAAAATCATTAAATCACTAGATAATTAACAACCATCCATTTCATCTAATTACCGTATATATCACAAAATCCCCAAAATATTCTATTTTGCTTTTTCAAAATTAAAAATAGAAAGAAAAAATTTAATCATTTTGGGGATTACCTCTCACAGTAGGCGTTGAAGCGGTCGGCGAAAGATGAGCAGTAGGTTAGATGAACAGTGAGATTAATATAAGCTAGCGGTCGGCGAAAGATGAACAGTAGGTTAGATGAACAGTGAGATTAATATAAGCTAGGGTACGGGGGAGAGTTATTTACTAATATACCCCTAGCTTTCCAAAAAAAAAAAGAAATGTTGAGAACCTCAAAACACATTAAGCCGGTTTATTGAACCTAAAGTATAAATGTCTTTTTTGTTGTTAATAGTTTTAATTATGAGTTGTATTTTTATGCATGAATAGTTATTAACATTGTCAGAACAATGACCTATTTGATCAACCTTTCCTGATGGACTCCTCACTGTCATTGTTCATACTGAATCATAAGAATGAATTAGTGTTTTCAAAGACTACTGCTAGGGATACCATCTCCAATTCCAAGTTTTTAACAAAATGATGTGCTAGTTTATGTGTTAATAACCTCTGGCAATTAAATTTAAGAAAGAAAAAACATATCACATCACAATCAATTAAAAAGCAATATACCATCTACATAATAACATCTGAAACAAATCAAAAGAAGAACACAAATTTGGATGGAAAGTTTAGGTGACTAAAGTCTTGTTAGTGTTAATCCTACTTTGTTTAGTTGATTGGCTTTATTTTTTTTTTAAACACAATAATGAAAATTTTCAATATCATATGACCATATGACAATTAAATTATTAAATAACTAGGTTACCCTCTATGTAGCAGCATGTCACATTAAAAAGGGTTTCTCCAATGTCTTGGACACTATAGGCTTGCGACCTCCCAAGTGGGCAACAAGACCATTCTCATTGAAATACCTAAAGGCCCATTTAGACTTTGATTCGCTTGTAGCAACTGTTGTGGCCCAAAAATTAATGTACATTTTAGTATAAAAATCCACTTTTTTTAACAAAAAAATTCATGTATATTTTAGCATAATTTTTTTTTTTCTATTTTACATATATGCTTTTCAAAATACACAACATCAGCCTTGTGTGTGCAACGTAAGATAAATACTTTGAGGAGACTCCTTGAGTAATTAATATAAAATATTGAGACACACTTTAACCTAAAAGGCTTAAGTCCAATGGGAATGTGTTCAACTATGTTATATTATCCACTCATTCTCTTCATCATTATTTAATGTGGAACTTTACTAACACTTGTACACCCAACATTATCAAGGACATCCGTGCATCCACTAACCTCTCTATAGAAATGATGAAACTTGCTTTATTCACATTCCTATTAGACGCATACACTCATCTATAATAAGTCTAAAAAATGTATAAATGGTCTTCCTTGGTTTAATAATATAAACAATGGTCAAAGAATCAAGTTCGATTTCTAAGCAAGTAGTACCCATCTTTGAGAGCCCTTAGCTCAAGTTTGAAGGTTATTAGAAGTATTGGTTAAATAATTAAATTTACCATATCCCAAAAACTTAATCAATAATTTAACACGGTATCAGTGTATGACAATCGGTAATTTAACAAAGGCTTTGTCACACCATTGCTCATGAAGACACTTTTAATCACATAAAAAAGCCTAACCAAAAAAGAGTTTGAACCTAACCAAAATTTCTTAATTTCATTTTTTTTTATTTTATAATTTAATAATTACAATGGGATGGGGGATTTGAATAATAAGCATCTCTATTGAAAACACCAAAATGTATTAGTTAAGTTACAAGATTTTTAGCTTAATTTCAAAATAACACAATTTTGCTAACAATTTCATTATTTAACAATGTTTCCAAACTATTTAGAAAATTAGCATCTTGAGTTTTTTAGTCTTGAGTTCATTGTAGCAACTCGAGTCATAGAGACTCAAGGTCCATGTGCGCAGAGCTGAACTCAATTATTAAAGACTCGATTTCCCTAATAAACCAAGCAAACCAGAGAAGACAAAAACATAAAACAATGAAGAAATAAAAATAATGAAGCAAGTCAAGCAACAAACCAGAGAAGCAACGACGGCAGTGAAGGGCCAAAGAAATTGGCTTTGACTTAATATGGGTGTGGTTTCTGCCGCAGGTGTTTGTGGGTTTCTTCTTCTTCTTTTTCTTCTATTGTAAGTCTTTGTGGGTTTGTTTCTAGAGTTATTTTTTATTTGGGTCTGGTGGGTGTTTGTAAGTTTGTTCCGTATTCTTATTCTTATTCTTCTTTCCTTTCTCCTTCTTCTCCTTTTGCCGTGCATCTTTGTGCGTTTGTTCTTGGGTTTGTTTTTGATTGATTTGGGTATGATTGGTTTAGAGAATGAAGAACGAAGGAAAAAAAGTTGGGTCAAAGAACAAAAAAGAAACTCGAGTGTCTAAAACTCGAGTTCCACTATCGGCACATAGAACTCGAGTCTCTTAGGCTCAAGTTGCTACAATGAACTCAAATCTAATAGATTCAAGATGCTAGTTTGATAATATGTTTTGAAAACCTGCTAACTAATGAAGTTGCTCCTAAAATGTTGTTAGTTTCAAAAAAAAAATCCTTAATTTCTTATGTTAACCTCCAGCCAAAATCCCATATAACACAGCCTATATATTTCCTTTGTTAGCAAATAAATTCCAATCGAAATGCTCCCTATTTCTTCAACCTTTGTGGATAGCTAGATATGTATCAACCACAAATCAGGTCAAAGAAACTAATCGTATAGAAGAAATCTGCAGGAACCTATTTTGTTTATGTGATTTTGAAATAATATGTATAATGATGACACCCAATAGCTACCATGACCGGATCAAAAGAGAATCACCATTGGTAGCTACTAGCTACAGAGTTATATCTATGTAAAAACGATTTGAATTTATGGTATCATATGAAGCTCTTCATGTCCAATGTAGCCTAATCATTAAAAGCAAAACATATTTATAAAACGGAAACAAAGTTCCAAGGCAATATCTGTTTACATTCATAAAAAAAAAAAAAAAAGAGATGCAACATCTGTTTACATAAGGAGTACTGAACCACCAAGACAAACTTTTTTTTTTACCAAAAAAAAGCCTGCTATGATTCACGAAATTATAGCACCATCCATAATAAAGTTTTTCATGGACAGCTACCTCTCATCAGGCCTAAGAGGAGCATTTGCCAGATCCTGTATCTCCATCTTACTCTTGATCAAACATGACTTTCTAGTGTTAAAATCTACTTTGTCCAAGTCCTCTGCGATACCCATGTAACCATACAGAATATGTTCCTCCACCTTTTCTCCTTGGTTTCCTGCATCCCAGCTTTTGCTGCTTTTACCATTGTTGGATGTCATTCTCTCAAAATCTGCTCTACCGCGCTTATTTTCGTCAAAATACTTATGAAGCTTCTCTGCATCTCCTAGGCCAGTGAAAGTGCCCAAGAACTTTATGACCATAACACTTTTATCTGAGGGCCTCCCCAAGCACACTTTGATTCTTCCCCTTATAAAATCTTTCTCTGCCATAACAAGGCAAACCATTATAATGCAGTATATGGCATTGTATTTAATTGTCTAATTTTTTGCTCAATTTTCACTATTCACAGGCAAGCTGAATATTGTGACTCATTCAAATACTGCATATCATGAGCATAAGCCATTAAAACAAAATAAACTTTGTCCTTATTATGTTGTGGTGATCAAGATTAGAAGAAACTCCTAACAAGTATGGCTTTATGCCTACTCAAATTTAATTTTCAACCAATTGTGTTATACAGAACAGGTCATACGAAGTCACTTACCTCTAAGAAAAGCCTCAACCTCTTCGACTGTAACAACCTTCCATTTTTGCGGATTACTGTCTGACATAGAAATGTTGTGGATGACAATGAGAGGAGGCCAGAGTATCAAATCCTCTTTCTGAGCCAAGGCTTCTGCATTGGGCAAGACCTCAGGAGACCATGTTATTGTGTCTTGTGGGACAACAGTATTCCATCCTAACAAAACACATATTGCTTTGTGAAGACCCAAGTGCTGTGATCTCAGCCCAACCTTGTGAGACATGAAGGCATGTGTTACCAGGCGTTGAGTATCCAAGAACTCCTTTGAATGGCTGAAACAATGTGCATTGTTAATTATAACAGTTTCAAGAGAAACATGATTGAACAAATTAACTTCTGTCAATAAGTGGCATCCAATCTAATAATAGTAAAATAATACTCCAGTGGATCATTCAAACTACCTATTCCACATAGATTTCCAAAAATTATTATGAGCTTAAGAATATAATAGAAAATACACAATGCTACATATTAGACAATGAGGATAGGGCATATATCAAATGAAAACTGAATTCAATTACCATCTAATGAAACTTGAATCTTACACATTCATAACCACTAAAATTTAATCTTAACAATGATATAGATTCAGGCAGCTAGAAATCTTTCCCATACCCAACCAGCCCTTTATTAGCTTTCACTTACAGAAATTGATAGACCAGGGCTGAGGCAGGAGGGTGGCACAAAAAAGTTACTAAACCAATTCTTTAACACACTTGTAGATGACAATTAACAAATAATTCCACTACCAAGGGAGCTTGCACCTTAGCAAATCAATGATGTTAAGCAGAGATTCCCTTTAAAAGAAATAACAATCTACACTATATCATAGTCAATCATGAAACGCGTCTCTCAGACTCTCACAAAGTCAAGGTCTCATGTCTTATAATGGGACAAACAAACTTCAGACAGTTGGCAACTTCAGGTTGGACCATTTGTACCTGCTTACTTTAAGCTTATCCTCTCCAGTCTGCCAACAAGAAATTTGATCATCTTCCGTTTTTCCCATGGCATAATAATTGCTAATGTGAACATAATCTGACATCATATTCTTTTCATGGGTGCTTCAGATGAAAGATCACCAGTTAATATATAAAATCAATTAATTAAAATTCCATGAGCTTGTGTAGGCACCACATACAGAAAGAGCTTGGGTATGCCTTTGTCAACATATTTACTGATCCACAGACATGTAACATATTTAATTGAAATCCCTGCTTGGTAAGACATGTCATTGGATCTTGATGTTCAAAGTAATTTCTTGATAGTCTCCAAAGACTCATAAATTCCACCGATGCTAGAGAGCAGGCCATGATAATTTGAGGAGGTAGTCGGGCTTATATCCTAAAAGTTTAGAATAAAATAATTATTTGCGCAACCAGAAATATTGCACATGAAGCTACATCCATATATAGAGAGGCTTTTGGCCGTTCTTTCTCTACTGATGCATTCATTTTCTCCAGTAATTATCTTAAGAGGGAATTTGTAAAAGACTATGACTATTACATCCAAAACATCTGGTAAGTGATGCCAACCCCACTTAAACATACCCCCTCCCCCCACCCCACAAACCCAAAAAAAGAAAAAAAAAAAGAAAAAGAAAATTAAAAAAAAAGGGAGACAGAAAAATGCCCATTCTTTTTAGTTTAAAACAATATCTGAGACATTCATCATGTAAACCACAGTTTAACATCAAGGATGTAAACAAGGTCCATATTCCTAAAGAGATAGGGAAAAAGAGTCATAGAAGCGTTTATTGAATTGGAATTTCAACTCAATATGTATACAAAACATACATATGCCTATAGTGAAACCCAAACCAATATCCCACTCACTTGCAACCTCGTTGTCTTTACAACTATACCAAAATGGCTTTAGCATTACATACAAGTAGTAGTTACATATATACACATACAATGAGAGCGTACATGCAACCCACCCTCAAGATTGTCTTCACCAAAATGCTGAAATGGCTTTGACAATAAATACCGAATACTGCTACACTACACATATTCAATGAGACTTAAAGACTACAAATATGCCCACATATAATCAGACATAAACACCACAACCAATCCATCCACCCAATGTACTATAAAGGTTAACTCTGATCAGCAACCTATTTCCAAATATTAGACCTATTCCATAGTCCTTTACTCAATGAAACATCAAGGACAAAAAATAGACAGCAGAAATCATCTAATGATTTTCACCGTAATTGAACAACAAAAGGCACTTGAGCTAGACTTGTGAAGTCACTTCTAAGTAATGTTCACCAAAGGTTCATGCCCCAGTAAGTGGAATTGATGCCACTCAGTCATCCATCTCCTAACACTATGCATAAACCAGAATAATAAAACAATTTTTGTTTCTATAATTACAGGTAGCCAAGTTAGCATCCCAAGCAAATCCCAAAACTAGAAAAGTCTTGAAGGTTAGTGCATACTCACTTGACTGCATTGGCAAGAGTACTGGCAAACTCCTGAATCAAATTAAGAAAACAGGTGTTCCAGTTTTAGAAAGATAATAACGGAAAAGAGAACAGACCTTTTGCCACATACGATGCAGAAAAAACTACCAGCTTTTCCTTGCTCCTTGTATCTTCTTCGAACAGCTGGGTTTACATTCAACTTTTTACAGTACTTTAGGAAGGCTTCTTGTACCAGTTGCTTAAACTCCTCAGAGTCCTCAGATGGCTCAGATTCTAAGGGATTTACCCAATCTTCTGAAGGGTCACCATCATCTTCTTGCTCATCCTCATGATAATCATCATTTCTTTTCCAAACATTAGATTGCAGTTTCTGAAGACCACTTCTTCTATCAAAATGGTGCAAGTTATGTGAGCTCAGAAAACCAGTTCTTGGATGAGCCCTATATCGACCACTGCGTTTATACAATCCTACTGAATGCCTTTGTGTCTGTGACAAAGAATCTTGAGATGATACCCAATTATCAGATGCAAAATCTTGACGATATTCTAGCCTATCATATATCCTCTTAGGCTTTCTGTATTCATTACAGTCCAATCCCACACTATTGGATGAATACAAAGCACTCATATCTTCATCAATCCATTCTTCACCACCATCATATTGATCCTGAAGCCCTCTGGATGCATTCCATTTATTTGACATGATTTTCCTAGAATCATGCCCACTTAATTCTTCCTTGAAACTGAATTTTCTTTTAAGCATCCTATCTGATGGTTCGCTTAAGCCATGTTCATCCATTCTCTGCATCCTTACAGAATGTCTATGACCATCTAAATCATATTTAGAAACTGGAGGGCTTTGCAGCCTCTCCTTCAGAAATTTTGGACCTGCATTTTTTCCAAAACCAAAATCTGCTCTCATATGCAATGTTTGACGATCCTGTGATGCACCCAAACGTGAAGTTTCGTATTCTGGTGACAGTCTCCTTTCAAACTCAGCTTGACTACGTCTAGATCCCAAATATTCCCCACCTTGTTTTGATGCAATTGACATTCTGTTGGTATCAAGGTATTCTGAAACTGTCTGCTTGTGTAAAGTAGAATGGTCCAATAAAGTACCCTTTCGGGGATTTCGATAAGAATCCTCAGTGATATTATCAACTCTGTTTACAGCATGGTGCATTATATTAGGTCTTGGCAAATCTCTATGATCATAATCGCTTCGTGCATGATCATAGTCTAGTGGAACTTGTGGAGGCATCATTCTATACAAGTCATCAGATGGATATCCACGGTCATCATTTGCTATTCCATATAGTTTTGGATATGGATAATCTTCACACTCAGCCCTGGTGGGACTACATGCACCTCTCTGGTAATATGCCAGATTCCTTTGTCCAGCTTCAGGTTCTCCAGAAGAATCTATCAGTGGTCTTTCCTCATATGCATTAAAACCTAATGGATCTGCAAGTTTTCCACTGCTCCTTGAAAATTCACCTGAAGGAGGAGGCAGGTGCATGTCATCCCGATAAGAACCCAAAAACTCACTCCTCAGCATCCGTGAAGAGGAGCTTGACAAATCCGCTAGAGGAGATGTGCCTGCAAAACCTTTGGAATGAGATGCTGACACAATGGGATATGGCACATCCCTCGATTGAAACATGGGTTTCTCTCCATCTTTATAGGAGTCCATGATTGGTAATTTATCCATAGTTATAGTGTCCTGATATTGAGGTCTTTCATGCTCAAACCGGCGTATATCAATACTTCGAGATGAAGATGATAGGTGCCCATCAGTTTCTCGATAATCTGAGGTGGGACCAAGATCCTGAGTCAACCGATATGATCCATGTGCTATGCCATCTTCCATTGCCATTGATTTCTGAGCCAACATCCCGTGTCCACCACCAGCTGCCAATCTGCTTTCACTAAAGTCTCTCTCTTTACCGATTCTAGAACTGTTATGCTCATATACTAAAACATGTTTAGACTTCATGTTATCATCATCTACCTTAAAATCAGCACGATCACAAAACTCATATCCCCGCCTCAACTCCATAGGAGGCACAAAATTCCTATGCATAACAAGAGAATCATCATCAAACTGAGCCCTTTTCCTCACTTGCTCAAAAGGGGGTGACCTTGATCGTATCTGATCACCCCTACCCCCATTACTGCCACTCAAATGCCACTGATTATGATGATACTCCCTCCTTTCAATCGAACGACTCCTTTGACTCCTGCCCGCTACACGTCTAGACCCATCTAACCTATGAGGACTCATACTCCGCCGGGCACGTGGAGACCGATCCAACGCCACCCATCGTGGAGACCGGTCCACCGCATCACGGCGTGCACCATTATAAGGGTAGTCAGAACCCATTTCCAATCTGTGTTGACCACGTAGCTTTGAAGCTGGAGATAGTGTTATATATTCTTCACGCCTTCGTGATTGCATACTTAGCTATTACTAATCAAAATCACACTGCTAAGTAGCATAAAAGCTTTGATTTTTTTTTTTCTTTCTTTCTTTCTCTATGAATTCGAGATTTATACTATATTCAAAGCTTAAGATCAAATTCTATATGGAAAAAACACAAAACACCCAAATCCAGAAACACAGAGTGAAAAGTGTTTCAAGCACAGTAGGATTGTACCTGAAACCCTAACCCTAGAAAACTCTCACAAAAGACTGCAAACAGAGACGAAATTAAAGAAAACCCTTTTCTGGGTTTTGATTATCCATGTCAGAAAGAGTGAAAAATCAGAGAAATTTCAAACCTTGCAGTGAGATTCCATGGTGTCGATATTTTGTGTGCACCACTGAATTTGATGCTTCTGTTTCTTTCTCCAAATTCTTATATATATCAGAGAATTCAGAAAGTACTTTTGTAGTTTTTTTACTATTTTCAGAGGGAGAGAGTGTGTTTTTGTTTTAGGAAATTTGGTAAATTTTTGTGTTGAGATTGGAAGTATATATGAAGTTTCTAGGGAGAGACTAGAGAGGTTAAAGAAACGTGGAGAGAGAAGTTTCTCTCTTCAGTGGTTTAAGTAGTTGCTTACTTCTTTCTTTCATCATCTGCTTTCTTACTTTTTGCGTTGTGCGCACTAACGAATGAGTGAATGAGGCCCCCCCTTTTTTTAGCTATTTACGTGGGAATTTTTTGGGCTAGTGGGCTTGTGTGGGTGCATCTAGTGAGACTGATTCCATGCTGCAATAGGACTCTCAAATAGTTTTTGTTTTTCCTTTGCTTTGCATCTCAACCGTTGGTTACTTCTTTGACAAACTTACTTATCTTAAATGACAAATTACACCCCTAAAATTTTAGAGTGATTGAATTTTACAATCTAAAATTTTAAAATTTGGATTTTAGCTCCCTAACGTTAGGGGGTGTTTGGATTTACACTTTGACATTTTAGAATTTGAATTTTAGCTCCTATATTTTAGAGGTGTTTGGATTTTATCTCTTAAAGTTTGGGAGTATTTGGATATTACACTCTAAAGTTTCATAATTTTGGAGTGTAAAATCTAAACACTCACAAACTTTAAGGGATAAAATCCAAATTCCGAAATATTAGGATGTAAAATTCAAACACACCAAATTTCAGGAGGTAAAATGTAAATTTTGAAACTTGAGGGTGTAAAATCCAATCACCCCAAAACTTTTGGGTGCAATTTGCAATTTACCCTTTTTTTTTTAAAGTTATTCTAGGATTACAATCTTTACCATATCATTTTTCATCACTATTGTATGTGACAAATTATGATTGATTGCGTGTCATTTTTAATGAACTTAGAATTTTTTTTTTCTATCAATCACAATATGTGTACAATATTTTCACAATAAATTTGAGTGGCAGGTTGTTATTAGTTGTAATTAGTTGACAAAAAAGTAATTTCAATGATAAGTTCAAATTAGAACAAATTATCACTTAAGATTTGTTATGAAAACACTGTGAAATCTATATAATAATTGTAGCAAATGGTGTTAAAAATAGTGT
The DNA here is from genome assembly GCF_040712315.1 of Castanea sativa. Classification (NCBI taxonomy): domain Eukaryota; kingdom Viridiplantae; phylum Streptophyta; class Magnoliopsida; order Fagales; family Fagaceae; genus Castanea; species Castanea sativa. Next base: position 41,964,391 of record NC_134023.1, read on the forward strand.
GATTATTTTTTAACTAAAACACACTAATCGGTTGTCTTCATTATGACCATTTTCCTGTTATTTACGTTTCATAATTTTTATGTTAGCGCTTTATATTTGATTTTGTGTTCATATTTCTATTAGTAATCTAACTATTAGGTGTCATTCTTTTTTTTATTTTAAAGAAATATTAGGTCTAAATTTTCTGAAATACATGAATTTTATTATTGTTGTAGGCATAAAAGTATATCATGAACAGTCAAATTACTAAAGGAAATTGACCCAATATACAAATGAAATCAAACTTCAAGTGTTAAAATAAAAAAATAAAAAATTTAAAACTTAAAGGGCTATAATGAAAATAACACCCCATATCTTAAGAGTTAGTGTACTTTAGTCTTTTATTTTTTTTTTGGAGTTGAATCCTCCATGTTTAGTTAAATTGTTGATGATGTGGTAAAATTCAACAGGCTCATTCAAAAGGAAATAGATTAGATTTTAAATACTTCATGGTATAGTTATTGAAAAACTATAGAGGATTTAATCACCAAACATTTGGTTCAAGTGATACTTTAATGGTGATTAGTCTTTATTCATACGTTGTAAAAAAAAACCCTAATAAATTGATAATGTTCAACGTGAAAGACTATTATTTTCTAAAATTCTCAATTGAAAGTGATTTCATCCTTGCTTTCTTGGCAAAGAGTAAGGATTAAGCGAAGAATATTCTAAACCGTGTAAAGTTTGAAAATATGAAGAAATCATGACGTATCTAGGGGTTATTCATATAGTATTATTCTAGATTAAAAAATACGATATCTCCATGAAAAGAAGGTTGAAAAATACACCAAGAGTTTTATATAGCTGTTTTATTTTTATTTTTGAGAATAAAGAGTTTTATAATGAAATATTATATATATATATATATATATATATATACAAAAACAGTGTGGTAAAAGCAATTGGTATTTTTACAAAATAAGGGTTCAATAATATATTAAGTGTGCGTTTGCGTAGCGGCAGGTGTGCACGTTTTGCATTTTTTTCTGGGTCCCGTGTATTGTTCACGGACCAGCAAGTACAAAAAAACACAACAATAACTTTAAAACTGGATTCCACAGGCACTATTCATAGTTTAAAAATTATTTTGCTACAATGTTTTTAGCAATAAGTTTTCAGTTTTCAGCAATAAGTGGTATCCAAATAGACCCTAAAATACTTACAAGAGATAGTAGATATAAGGCTTTGAACAGGAATGGAAAAAGGTTACAAGCTTAGAAAGTAGTTGGAAACTATATGGAATTTGAAATTAAGAAAATTGAGTGGTGTCTTAACCTGAAAGGGACATCCCCCTTTATAGGCAAAATAAAATACTATTTAAACAGTAAATAGTAAACTATAAAATTGATTTTTTTACTATTCATTGTAGTTCAGCAAAATTGTCAGCATGTGCTGTCCAAAGGGAATCATCCCTCGTGGGAAACAGCCAAAGCAAAAGCCATATTCCTAACAAGGAATCAAAGTAGCTTCAGTAACTTTAGCATGAAATTAATGCAAATAAGTCGCTTTATATATAGACACACACACACAATATAACATATATATCATGAATAAAAAACAATGAAAAATGTACTTCAAGATATGGAAAAATTCACATAATTCCCTTTCTTTAGTCTTTTCAATTGTGTTATCGTATGGGTTTCAGTTAGCTCAACTGGTAAAATTTTTGATAATTAATAAGAAATTAGAGATTTAATTACCACTTAGATCAAAAACCGATTGATGTCTTAATATGATGATAAAAAACTATTATTAGGAGAGGATGTTGTAAGTTGAAATTAACTTTAAAAAAAAAAGTGTTATGATGGAGGCAGTTGAGGTCAATACATGAGAGTGAAAAATTCCCACTGCTCGTAATAAGAATCTATAATAAATAAATAAATAAAACCCTGCCAAAACTCATCATTATACTTTATAGTGAGAAAAATATCGCATAATTAAAGGCATTTCAATTTTCAATAGATCAAAGACAAAGAGATCAGTTAGGCCTTGTTTGGGAGGAGGGAATGGAACGGAAAGGAGTGGAAAAAATAATTTTAGAATATTCTATCATTCCCTTGTTTAGGAGTTTTAATGGAGAGAATGGAAAGTCCATTCCATTGTTTGGGAGTTTAAGTGAGAGGGAATAAAATGGGTAGGAGGGAACACTCATTCCTCTCTATTCCCTTAAAACCTCAAATTTTCATTCTCCCCGAAATTATGAGGAATGTGAAGGAATGAAATTAGATTTAATGAATTTTTTACTAAAACTCTCAAAATACCCCTATATATTCAACTCTTTATTTTAAAATAGGGGTCTAATAGTAATATTGTCATAAAATGATTCTATTCCATTCCCTCCATGTTACTCCCAAACAAGATTACTTACTTTCCATTCATTTGCATTCATTTCCATTCTTTTATTTTAAAACATTCAATCAAGGTTACTTAATTCCATTCCATTCCATTCTTTTCCAATCATTTCCCTTACTTAAATGCACTTCATTCCATGCCATTCGTTTCCATTCTCTTATGATAATTCTATTCCATTCCCTTATGAACTCCCAAACGAAGCCTTAGAGGGAAAGGACAAAGAATGACGGCAAGCTTTTACCTACTCGGAATGGTTTAGTCATCAATTTATCATTTTGTAAAATTGTTTTCAAAGTTGATTATTATCATTATTTTTTTAACTTATATAAGAAAATTGAGTAGCTTGAGTTTAGAGTTGAGAGAAATTGCAGCAAAAATTATTACTCAATTTGAAATCTATTAAGAAATAATTATTATGTTTTTTTTTAATTTATATTTTGTTAATGATTAGACATACGTTTTATTTATATGTATTCATTAATTTATTTCAAATATTTGTATAAATCATATATATATATATATATATATATATATATAATTCTCATTATTAAATGGTGCATTTTTTTTGTCCATGCTCTACCCCCAAAGTAAAAATTTTGTTTCCGTCTCTAATTTAATTTATTACTAACCTCGTCACACACGTTTTTGTTTTTGTTTTTTTTAATAGGAACATGGGGTAGTCTTGGTTGTGTACATGGGTAGTGGAAAGTTTTATAAAACATGGTAGTTTTTTTTAATCAATTGACGATTTTAGCCTCATTTTTATGTTTTAGGAATAATGATAATTTAACTAAATTATGGGTATTTTTGAAATAAAAAAGATAATAACTAACTTTCAAAATCCTCTTAATATATAGAGATTAAATCAAATTAATTCATGATTTTGATAAAAATTATAAAAAAAAGAATTAGAGTATCTATCTTTCGGGATTATTGTTGGCAGATAAAAAATGGAGTTGTTCTTTATCACAGCATGAAATATTTGGCACTAGAGAAGCTTGCTTAGAGCATCCACATTCATTTATTCTAATTCTATCCTATTTTACCATTCAAAAAGTTACTTTATCAATTATACAATACAATTTTACAATTTCTCAACATTCAATCTTCTATTTTACCATACTACACATTAAAATAATATAAAAATTTTTCCCAACTCTCTCAATTCTCTCTCTGATCTTCCCAATTCTCTCAATTCTCTCTCTGATCTCTGTATCTCTTCCCACCGTCCACCTTCTCTCAGTCACACCACCACACCGTCCACCTTCTCTCAGTCACACCACCACCGTCCACCATCCAACTTCTCTCAGTTACACAAAAATCATTCACAAACCAGAGAGAGAAAATCATTCACAAACTAGTTAAATTCACAAACCAAAAATCATCCAGAAATCACAAACCAAAAAACCCAAATCACAAACACAAACCAGAAATCACAAATCACAAATCCACACAACTCGCCGATCTCCACCGGTAAAAACCCAAATCACTCACCGATCTCCGATCCAAATCAAAACAAGAAACCCATGCTGCCGCTGCACCACCTGACCCATGCCCACATCAGTCACCGATCTCCGATGTCCGATCCAAATCAAAACAAGAAACCCATCACTCACCGATATGTTGATTTTGTCGGTTTGAAGAGAGAGGGTCATCCACACATGCAAGAATGTCGGTTTGAAGAGGGTCATCGGAGCACCGATGCCTCGTCAGTTGAGTGAATCGGTAAAGGGATCGGAGCACCGATGCCTCGTCGGAATCACTATCGGAGGTCATCGGCGAGAGAGAGGGTCATCGGCGAGAGAGGATCATCGGCGAGAGAGAGGGTCATCGGCGAGAGGGTCATCGGCGAGAGAGAGGGTATCGGAGAGAGTTTGGGTCTGGAGAGAGTAGAGAGCAAATGAGAAAGAGAGAAGGAAGAGAGAGAAAAAAAAGAGAAAGAATGAGAGAGGAGAGAGAAATTGCCGGGTAAATAAACGTGAAGGAGCATTAAAAAATTATTTATTTTTATCCCATTTAGCTACAGTACCATCTTACATTTACGATGGTACTGTAGCTATATGGCAAAAAAAATTTGGCTTTTCCAATTTGCCATTTTCATTGCTGAGCAGTATTTAAGTCTAAATGCCAAATACACCTTACATTTGCCATATACCACACTCACTGCTGATGCTCTTAGACAACTAGACAAGGTAATAAGAACAAAAAGGATCCATAAAAGCTGACAGCTAAAACAGCATCAGATCACCTTACTCTACATGCTGGCAGGCCGGCTGCATAATTGGTGAAATTAATGCAATCACTTAAGACCCGTAGATAAATAAAAAAAGACCCCACTTAAAATAAAAAAAATATATATAAAAATATTTATCTATATATTTTAATTAAAAAAATTTAAATACATTTATTAATCAATAAAATGTATTAAAAAGACTACATTGTATCCTAAAATGTAGAATACTGCACAAGAACAATGCACACAACTTAATAGTCTTGTCCACAAAACCCAACACATCACAAAGCCTAAGCTAAGTTGGCCCCACACAACCTCACACTTATTAATAAGTTATCACTTTTTTTTTTAATGCAAACTCTTATTTTATTAATTATTATAAATTATTACGTCAATTAATAATTTGATGTATATTATATTAACTCATTTGTATTATAATGATACTAATTTATTGAACCATGTAATAAATTAATTTTTATTTGAGCAGATTTAGACCTTAAAGTTTAAAAAAGAATCCACTTAAATTTTTTGCCTAAAGCCCCCAAAATTGTTGAGCCGCCCTTGGGCTAGTTTACACAAAAGTATACAAGTAAAGAAGATGTATATACATGAAAAGCAGGGCTGGACATGGCCGCCTAGAGGTTTCAACAAAGTGAATACTGATAATGGAGCTCTGTTTGAAGAAAAGAATATAGGCCTAGAGTAGGAGTAGTGTTCAGGGATGTGAATGATATAATGTTGCCGCGGCATTAAGCCAAAATGGAAGTTAATTTCGTGCAACATTATTGAGAGGCATTCAATTTGGAAGGGACATATCTAATCAATGAAGCAAAGGAAGCACTCAGAACTCAGAAGCCAGAACTTCCAAAAGTGGTATATTTCCTATGTGGGTAGAAACGGTAATAGTGACATAGTGTAGCACATTGTATGTTCAACATGTATAAAATATCAATGCATGGATGGAAGAAGTGCCAGACATTTTTTTTATTTATTTTATGTAAAGCTTGAAAATATAAACAAACAAGCCAAGAAAAGGAAGTACAACAGAACTCACAGATAAGACAAACGCAGGCACTAATTAATGCACTCAGACTGAACAATATCCTACACTACCATAGGAAGAACTCCTATCCACACCTGCGAGTCTTCACTTCGTCTTGCCAGATGAGCTACCTCATGAGCAGCTCTATTGTAATCCCATTTCACATGATTGACCGCATTTTTTTTTTAAATACCTATAAAAGTCAGATAATATTGTTAGTTAACAATATTTTTAAACTATTTAGGAAACTAGCAATTCGAGTCTGTTAGACTTGATTTCACTGTGTGCTAGCAACTTTGACGTGGAATAAAAGATCCACGTGGAACTCAAGTCTCTAAGACTCGAGTTCCTGTAGACCATCTTCCTCCTCCGTTTTTTTTTTCTCCATCTGCTGTCCCAAGACAGTTCTTCCTTCTTCTTCTTCTCTTTCCTCAAACATCCAAACCCTTTTCTCAAAATCTCAAATCCAAGAATCACGATCTTGAAATCGGAGCAAAAACCCAAACCCAAAATTCACGATCTTAGCACCGAAGTGCCATGGGTTTGACAATCTCGGCACCGAAGCGGCTTGGGTTTGTTGATTTTGGCACCAAAGGTCCGTTTTTTGTGTTTTCTGGTTTGGTTTGTCTCTTGGTTCATTTTCTGTTTTTTCTAGGTTGATGTTCTGGGTTATTTTCATTTTTGGTTGGTCTGTTTGTGTTTTCTGGGTTGCTGTTCTGTGCTGTTCTGGGTTTCTGCGTTGGTGATTTTTATTTTCTGGTTTCTGGTTGCTGCATTTTCTGCATTGGTGATTTCTGCGTTTTCTGCGTTGGTGATTTCTGCTGTTCTGGGTTGGTGATTTCTGCTGTTCTGGGTTTTCTGCGTTGGGTGTTCTGGGTTTTTTCTGGAGGGAACTCGAGTCTTAGAGACTCGAGTTCAACGTGGATTTTTTCAATCCACCTCAGCTACACACTCATGGAAATCAAGTCTGTAGGAGTCGATTTGCTATAGTGAAATTAAGTCTAAAAGATTCGAATCGTTAGTTTCCTAAGTAGTTTGAAAACGTTGCTAACTAAAAAAATTATTTGGCTTTTATAATTTTTTTAAAAAAAAAATCCTGATTGACCTTCCAACTAGTAAAAGAGCTCAGCAAGGCAAGGATGCCTTGAAACAGATGGCCAATACTACCTTCCATGAAATTTTCATTAATACTATTAACAATGGATATAGCATCAGATTCTACAATAATATGAGTGAGATTCATATCTCAGGCAAGCGGAATCCCAGATTCCACGGCAAGAGTTTCCACCTCTATAACTAAAAACTGACCTTGCAAGAATTTACCACAAGCTGCAATTATTGCACCACATGAATCACGAATAACAGCCCTAACACTAGAGTTTCGCCCATCCTCAGATGTTGTCCCATCAACGTTGATCTTGACAACCCCAGGTGGCGGAGGAGTCCACCTATTATTCTTCTCAGCTGGATTCATGTTCAAGGCCACCAAATCACCTTTATAATCTTGTAGAAAACTCCTTGCAAACCTCCAAATCCGATCCGGCATTTGGCACTTTGATTCAAAGGCAACTTGATTCCTATTGTACCAAACAGACCAAGCAACCCCAAAGAACACCTCCAAGTCATGATTAGTGCCATTCCTCAAAATATCCAAAGCTACTTCAGAGATGTCCACAAGTCCCTGTCAGATTTCCACACTACTTACTTCCCAATTATCCCAAACTCTTCTAGCCACTTCACAATTAATAATTGAGTGAAAAAGAGTCTTAGACTCAACACCACAACAAGGATACAAATCACAAACCCCAATACCTCTTTTTTGCAAGTTCACCATCGTTGGAAGGGCATCCACACAAGCCCTCCAAGCAAAATTTTTAATCTTTGATGGGATATGTAGGTGCCATAACTTCCTCCACAAAAGTTCCCTTGGGTCATTATAAGAGCGTTCTCCCTCCTCAGATGATTCCACTAAATTGAGTGCAACATAATACGCACTCTTGACAGAGAAAACACCCTTATTATTACCAACCCAAATGATCTTATCCTCCGAAAGATTATAGCTAATTAAGATATTAAGAATAGTCCTTGCTTCAAATGGCAAGAATAGAGACTTCACAAGGTCCACCTTCCATCTTCTAGAATCACAATCAATAAGAGTTGAGACCATGGGAAAATTATAGAAATTTTGAGGAGGAGAAACAACCTTATACGTTGTGGGATTGGGCAACCATTTATCATCCCAAATATGAATCAAACGTTCGTTGCCGACTCTCCATCGCGTTCCTCTCCTCACAACTTCGAGCCCTTGCACTATGCTTTTCCAAGCATAGGATGGGCTAGACCCCAAACTAGCTTTAAGAACATCACGATCGGGATAATACTTAGCTCTATATATTTGAGATACTAATGAGCTTGGGTTCACAAGGAGCCTCCAACCTTGCTTTGCAAGCATGGCTGGATTAAACGCTTGGAGATTTCTGAAACCCATACCACCTTTAAGCTTGGACTTGCATAAATTCCTCCAACTCACCCAAGCAACCTTAGACTCCTGACCCCGCTGACCCCACCAAAACCTCCTCATCATGCTTTCAATCTCATCACACAACCCTTTAGGAAGCTGAAAACAGCTTATAGTGTATGCAGGAATAGCTTATTGGGCCATCGCTTTGATCAAAATCTCTCTACCACTTATAGAAAGAATTTTTTCCTTCCACCCAGACAGTTTCCTTCCCACTCTTTCCTTGATATCCGCAAATACATCAATCTTTGATTTGCCAATGATTGACGGAAAAACCAAGATACTTACTATGTTGAGAATCCTGCATCGGCTCAAGAATATCCAAGGTCTCAACTTTCTTTTCCTCAAGGGTATTGGCACTAAAGAAACCAATGATTTGTCTGTATTGATTTTCTGACCTGAAGCAGCCTCATACAACCGAAGAATATCAATTAGATGCTGGCATTCCTGGCTACCGACCTTACAGAATAGCAAACTGTCATCCGCAAAAATGAGGTGTGATATCATAAGGCAGCCTCTACAAATTGATAGTCCACTCATAGCTTGACTTCTTACAGCCTTATTAATGAGCGAAGAGAAACTATCTGCATATAAAAGAAACAGATAAGATGACAGGGGATCCCCTTGACGGAGTCCCCTTGAAGGCAGAATATTACCATGAGCTACCCTATTTATAAGCACAAAATAGGAGACAGTTATTATGCATCTCATTATCAAGCCATCCACCTTTCGTGGAAGCCTAATTTTTTCATAACTTGCTTAATGAAGCCCCATTCCACCCTATCGTACCTTACTCATGTCCAATTTAATTGTCATATTACAATCCTTACCCACTTTCTTATGTTCTAGTTAATGCATCATCTCAAAAGCAATAAGAACATTATCTGTTATAAGTCTCCCAGTAATAAAAGCACTCTAATTTTCTGATATTATTTGAGGAAGGATCAATTTAAGACGATTAGCTAAGACCTTAGCAATAAGCTTATAAATAACATTGCTTAGGCTAATTGGTCTAAAATCCGTCATTCTAGAAGGATTGTTATTTTTCGGAACAAGAGTAATATAAGTTTTATTTATATCAACCATGGACATATCAGAATTTAAAACATTAAGAACCATATTCACAACATCATTACCCATAATATCCCAGAATTTTTGATAAAAGACAGTAGACATACCATCTGGACTGGGGGATTTGGTCGGGTGCATCTGTTTTAGGGCTGCTTCAACTTCTTCCTTTGTGAATTGCTTAATAAGATTTTGATTAATTTCAACAGACACCTTTGATTCCATAATGTCAATAACCGCCTGAATTCTGTCCGAATGAGATGTTGTATAAAGCTTCTCAAAATAAGACATAGCAACTTTAGCCACACCCAAAGAAGATTCTCTCCAGACTCCCAATTCACTTAAAAGTCTGGTGATTGTGTTTTTCTTTTTCCTCCCAGAAGCTTTAGAATGGAAGTATTTTGTGTTGCGATCTCCAAGACCCATCCATTGAACTTTTAATCTTTGTTTCCACATAGCTTCCTCACAATCCAGACACTCATTAATCTCCTTTTTGATCTTGTTTATCTCCCTGCCATTCCTTCCATTCTGATCCCTTAATACCAAATCATTTAAGACACTCCTCTTCTTTTGAATCTGCCTTGGAACATGGCCAAAAACTATTCTATTCCATTTTGAGAATTCATCCGCACACCTTTTGAGACCAGTCACTATGTCACCTGGGTTATCGGCTCTCACAATTCCAGTCCAAGCCTTCTTGATAATATCTCTACATTCTTCTCTTCTTGTCCACATTGCTTCAAACTGGAATCTCCTCTAGGGCTTTTTCAGGGCAAAGGAATCAGAAATTAATAGTGCTACATGATCGCTGGTTGATTCTACAAAGTGGTGCACTCTCATATCTTTATAGTGATTAATCCATTCTTGCGTAGCCAATGCTCTGTCTAACCGAAGACACCTCCTATGCACACCTTCTTGTATATTACACCAAGTGTATTCCGGACCATAATACCCAAGATCCTTAAAACTGCAACAATTAATTGCTTCCTTGAATTCTTCCATCTGCCTTTGAGATCTTCGAGCTCCCCCTAATTTTCTCTTATTGACGTGATTTCATTAAAGTCACCAAGACACAACCAGGGGAGATTAAAATTTCTACTAAGAGCCTTAAGTAAATCCTATGATTCTTTTCGCGGGTGAGCTTCAGGAATTTCATAAAACCCAGTAATTCGCCATTTGAATCTGAAACCCTCAGTAACAATGGCATCAATATGCCTATCTGAATAACTTTGAATATCCACAGTAATATCCTTCCTCCATAGTAGGGCTAAACCCCCACTTCTTCCCACACTTGGCACAATTAAGCCATTGATGAAGCCAACATTCCTTTTTCTCTTCTTCGTACTACTCTTCTTTAATTTCATTTCTGATAAGAACACAATCGCGCAACTCACGAACTGTCCAAGGGTTCCCAAGCCCTCGGCAGTTCCATCCTAAAGTCTTCAAAGCCCTCGGCAGTGCTGCCACGCAGCTACTGACGTTTTATCAAATCAATTTGGACTGTTGTTGTCAAGCTCCCCACACACATGTTTCTGATCCCTTTCTTCAGTTTCTGTAAGAGCCTCAATGTTTCCCAGTCTTTTTTTTCCACTCCGTGGGCCCTGGCTTATTATATCTTTCTCATGGACCACATTTTTCTCTCTAGCCATTTTCTTTATTCTTCCTTTACTCGTAGCCTTCTTTTCTGTTTTTGGGCTCAGGCCTTTAGCATATCTATTACTATCTACTTCCATTTTAAATTTTATTGGGCTGCTAACCTCAGAAGCTTCTTCACCCGACCCACACATACTAATATTAATTGCTGACATGGCAACTTCCTTCTCCTTGAACAACTCCTTAACCAAACTAGCTCCTATTTCGTTCATTTTGAACTGAGTTTCCAGTTTTTCCTTGTTAGAGAGTTAAAAAAACTGGGTAAGAAGCACCTAGGCTGCAAAAAGTCAACTCTGCGAAAAAGTCAACGGTCAACGGCTGGTCAACGGTCAACAGAAGTCAACGGTCAGCGGTCAACAGTCAACTGTCAGTCAACAATGACGTGGCGGATGGCGTCAGCAGCGCGCTGGAAGGTGACGACAGGGATGACGTGGCATGCTGACGTGACAGGATGACGTGGCAGCTGACGTGGCTAGGGCTGACATGGCAGGAGGGCGCGTGAGGGGGCGTGGAGGCTCTGATGACTATGAGGTTTTCACGAAAAGGTAGATCGGAGCAAGACGATCTTCGTGGTACCTTCGGAAAATTTTTCGGAGCAAAATTCACGGCGGTGCCGAAAAAGGCAGTGGTCTTTGCAGTGTTCGAACTCCCCAACGGCGGCTGCTACAGGTCCAGAACCTAAGGACGATGTCTGGAAGACTCGAAGGTTCAACGGCGAAAGGCTGTGGCAGTTGTTGTGACAACGGAAGCAATATTGAGAATGGAGTTACACCAATAAAGACAAGACTGCTAAGAAAAAGTCAGAGCAGTGGCTCTGATACCATGTTAGAAAGTCAGAGCAGTGGCTTTGATTTTGTTTCTATAAAAAAAAAAAAAAAAAAAAAAAAGTCAACGGTCAACGGCTGGTCAACGGTCAACAGAAGTCAACGGTCAGCGGTCAACAGTCAACTGTCAGTCAACAATGACGTGGCGGATGGCGTCAGCAGCGCGCTGGAAGGTGACGACAGGGATGACGTGGCATGCTGACGTGACAGGATGACGTGGCAGCTGACGTGGCTAGGGCTGACATGGCAGGAGGGCGCGTGAGGGGGCGTGGAGGCTCTGATGACTATGAGGTTTTCACGAAAAGGTAGATCGGAGCAAGACGATCTTCGTGGTACCTTCGGAAAATTTTTCGGAGCAAAATTCACGGCGGTGCCGAAAAAGGCAGTGGTCTTTGCAGTGTTCGAACTCCCCAACGGCGGCTGCTACAGGTCCAGAACCTAAGGACGATGTCTGGAAGACTCGAAGGTTCAACGGCGAAAGGCTGTGGCAGTTGTTGTGACAACGGAAGCAATATTGAGAATGGAGTTACACCAATAAAGACAAGACTGCTAAGAAAAAGTCAGAGCAGTGCCTTTCTCAAACTCAAGATGGAAACTTGATGAAATCTTGAGATTTGATTAGGTTGAAAAGATCCATAAAGTATAGAACACAATAACACAAGAGGATTACGTGGTTCAGCCTAACAGCCTACATCCACGGAGGAAACCCTAAAGGGCTACATCAATAATATATTAGAGTGTAGAACAAATCACGTATTCTGATGAATCATAACATGTGTATATATAGTAGACTAAACCCTAAACTAATAGACTTCTAGTACAAGTAGGAAACTTGGCTTGCACACAAAGTAGAATTAGGCTTGGGCTTATGCTAATGGGCTAATATATCTCTAACACCCCCTCTCAAACTCAAGATGGAAACTTGATGAAATCTTGAGATTTGATTAGGTTGAAAAGATCCCTTGAATGAAGTTTGGCTCTGTGACGGTGGCTTGAGAAAGGCAATGGTCTTGCAGTGTTGATGCGACTTCTAACGGTGACATGACTATACCGAAGAATTTTGACGGCGAGTGGAAAACCAAAGAAGATGAACGCGAGCGAAGAAACAGGGAAGACAAAGATTGCTCTTAATACACCGTAAGGACAGAAAACCATGGCCATAGGAAGGCAGCTCTGATACCATGTTAAATATTAATATTGATACACTATGTTGAATATGCTATTATTGATGCGGAAGCGAAAGCATAAAGTATAGAACACAATAACACAAGAGGATTACGTGGTTCAGCTAACACATTTTTACATCACGGAGGAAACCTAAGGGCTACATCGATAATATATTAGAGTGTAGAACAAATAACGTATTCTGATGAATCGTAACGTGTGTATATATAGTAGAAATGCGCTGGCCTAATAGACTTCTAGTACAAGTAGGAAACTTGGCTTGCACACAAAGTAGAATTAGGCTTGGGCTTATGCTAATGGGCTAATATATCTCTAACATTCCTCAATAGCACGTGAACTGAGTTTCCAGTTTTTCCTCAATAGCATGTGCTGTCACAGCAGACCCGTCCCATCTGTCAATGCTGTCTTGCTCAGAAGAGTTTGAATTTTTTGGACTTTGCTTCTGAACCCGAGGCTGTCATCACTGCCATCTCATGGTTACTGTTCCGGCTATCACATTTGTTCTCTTCCGTTTGAATTGATGCACCAAAAAACCCAGCTGCACCGTTTGACTCGGCACCTTCTCCATCATTCACCATAGAATCCGGTCTTCCATTCACCTTTGTTTTTCCTCTTTCCCCTTCATTTTTTACTAAACTACCAGCCCTAAGCCATTCTCCATATTGCCTTTCCTTCAAACCTTCTTGTTGACTCTTACAACAGTGTTTATCATCATGCCCAATTAAACCACATATATAACAAAAAGTAGGGAGACCTTCATACTTGAATGTGAGCCAGCAACGAACACCATCAGCATTTATGATGTTCCCTCCTCTGCGAAGAGGCTTATCAATGGGGATTTCAACCCTTATTCTCATAAACTTTGCTTGTTCAGCTTGAAGTGATCTTTTGTCCATCTTAATTACTTTGCCAATTTTTCCACCTATATCCTTCCCTGCTTCCTCAGACATGTATTCAAATGGCAAACCCCACACTTGAATCCAAAAAGGAGCATGGATAAAGGTGATGTTTGTTGCAGTTAGTCCCTTCCTCCACCGGCAAAGCAGAAGAAGATTATTTTCAAAATTCCATGGACCCCCTTTTTCAACCCATTCCAATTGACATTGAGAACCAAACTTAAACTGCAATATGTTGTTTCCAACCTCAACAATCCTCATATCAAAACCCATTTTCCACGCTGACTTTAGAGTAGTTTTGAGAGCTCTTTGATTCTGTTGACGGTCGGTGAGAAGCCGTCCAAAGAGACTTAAAGAACATTCTTCCAAGATCTTCGATTTTGTAGCATTCAGCAGTACAATATCCTCTTCTTCCTCTTTTGTGAGTTGTAGTTTTTGGAAACTGTTCACTACTTCTTGCTCCATAAAAACCTTTTTGATGGCTACTACCCAGCTAGAACCAAATGAGTAGGCCAAGAAAACCCTCACTGGAAGTACATAGGGAGAAAACACTCGTATCTGTCAAGAGAGAAAGGCTCCTACAAGGGAGAGAAAAGCAGTGCCAAACTTTCTTGAAAGGCTTACATTAAATGATGTAACACACATTAATAAATATAAAGCTCTGCTATGTCTTATATATATTATAAAAAAAGAGAGACCTTTATTTAAAGAGAGAGAGAGAGAGAGAGACCAACCTGGGCAATCCTGTTTATAATAATGCAGAATATAGATTATTCTCATTTTTGGGTTGTGCTTGCTTTTAATAATTAAACAATAATCGTCAATTTGGTTGAATAGGCTTGCAAATTAGACCCATATCTATTAACCCGCCCAAGAAAAGGATATATGAGTAATAAGAATGCCAATATGTTTTAGTTGAGCTCTTATCTAATTTTTACCAAATTCAACCGGATCATACCTAGACTAGAACCAATCCATTGCAAAGTTTATGTTATAAAATTTTATTTTTATTTTTTAAAGACTCATTTTCAATGCATGTTTATGTATTAAGATAGTTTTAAAAATTGTATATTATAGAAGAATATATTAATAATATTCTTGTCAACTTGACATGGAATTTTCAAATAGAAACATTTTCAGTATTGGATCTATTAATTATATTAAGTATTTTTTAGTAATTTCATCATAAATTTTCTTCATAATCATTTTATATTTATTTATTTTACATAGTATGTTATACACTTCAAAAAGCTCTATACATTTAGTTATTTTTATAAGTTTTTTATTTTTATTTTTTGTTGAGGAAAATAGTTACTCTATTATACACATTTTTTAAGGGGTGTTTGGTTCGTTGTGATGTTACATTACGCCGTAATATTACATTGTTGTAATCTTATCTTAATATAATCTCAAATCTCAGTACAAAAATACAACATCACATTGTTTAAAAAAATGATGAGATTAAAATGATGTGATATATTGTGTAATTTTAAATTGTGGTAATGTTAGAAAAAATAAAATAAACCAAAAACTTTAATGTCACATCATCGTAATGTGCATCACATTAAGGACACATCACAATAAACCAAACACTCTCTTAGCGTATGTGAAATTAAGGACCAGTGGACTTCTAAAATTTATCACCAAAAGATAATCCAAGTTTTAGTTTTGAGTGTTTCCTTAGTTCTTTTATTTGTATTGAAAGAAAAGATGAAAAAAAATATATTTTAAAAATTACGTTTAGGTTTCTTTTTATTCTATTATTTGTTTGCATGTGAAAAAAATCCAGATCATGACTTAACCAACCAATTGATGATTGGGTATGAGTAATAAGGATAACAACTCGTTTAGTTTCACCTGACTTAACCAACCAATTGATGATTGGGTATGAGTAATAAGAATAACAACTCGTTTAGTTTCATCTATTTTCTACTTGTACCCATTTTGATTAGTATCCAACCAGGTCACACCTGAATCTGTCAGATCTGACTCGTTAACCAAGTTTAAGTTGGATTATGGTGGTGCGGTGGAGTTTTAGGCCTTTAGGTTCTCGCATTAAGTCAATTAAGTCTAAAATTCACCTACATTAGACTATGCAAAATTATGTATAAATACATAACCTTATAAATTTACATTAGCACTATTTATTTTGCATTTCGTTTTTTTTAGGTATCCTAATAATGAAAGAAGCAAGTAGACGGTGGTTGTTGTATATAAGAAAGAGAAACAATTAAAAAATAAAAAATTTTGATATTTTAATTAAACATGGTATAAAACAAATAACTTAATGTTAAGTGTTTTGTGGAGAATATGTAAAATAGAAAAAGTAAAATTTTCTATTAAAATAAATTAAAATTTTTACACGAGCTGACGTGAATGCTCTAATTTGTGATGTGTATATAATAAAATATGTGGTTTGGACCGGTAGTTGTGAAATAAATGCGTTAATGCTTGGCCCCATAAGGAAGCCATGAACACAACTATACTGCCATGTCATGTGATTTCACATGGCAAACTTCCTCTTGCTTCAAGCAATCTTGCTTGGCAGCATCCCCATGTAGCTTACTTGTGAACTCAGTCTCTCAATTCAAATTTGACAGTCTAACTACCTAGGGTGAAGAAAAAGAAAAAAGAAGAGGATATATTAACTACAATTAATGGTAAAAGAGTACAAAGTATTAGCAGAAGAATCCTTAAGATTTTTAAGCTGTAACATGAGACTTCAAGAGTTGTAGCTCCAACTCTGAAGTGTCTAAATGTAATATGTAGCTTTGTGTAAAGGCAGCACGAAGATTTTGTTTTACATGTCTTGCTTTCATTGTTGTTAACCGAAAACAAGTCAAAAGTCTTAAAGCTTTCTTGGGAGACAACTGCTTCTTTTGCTTTCTTTGGAATGTTTTCAAAAGAAAGCAAGTCTCAAGCAAGAGAGACTTTGAGGGGGTTACATAAAGAATAGGTAGAGGTGGGTTTTGTGGGAGCAAAGAAGCCTGGTAACTAATGCAAAAAATGAAGAACATTGGGAGCAGTGGAAGACTGTCAACTGAGGAGAGTGAAGATGAGGATATCTCAAGGTTGGCCATATCTACATTCCAAGCTAAAGAGGAAGAGATTGAGAGGAGGAAGATGGCAGTGAAGGAGAAAGTTGAACTTCAGTTGGGACGTGCCGAAGAAGAAAGTAAGCGCTTGGCACAGATTTGGGATGTAAGTTTTTTTTTTTTTTTTTTTTAAAGGAACACTAAACTCTTTAAATTTTCTAACCATTACAGAGTTTTGAAGCTATGAAAAGGGAAAAAGAAACGTTATTTCATTGAACTTAAATTCTAAGTCTTAACTCTTGATCAAAATTGTTATTTATTTGCCTTTTATCACACAATCTACTAGGAGCTGGAAGTACTTTCAGATCCTTTGAGAAAAGAAGTGGCAGCTGTACGTAAGAAGATTGACATGGCTAACAGGGATCTAAAGCCGCTGGGGCAGAGCTGCCAGAAAAAAGTATTTGCTTCTATAATCATTAGTCTTCCTTTAAATCTCATCTTTATCGATTTGAATTGTTTCATGTTGCCTTTCTCTGAATATATCCTAGTTTACACATCGCATGTATCTTTCTTTTTTTTCTCTAGTGTTTTTGGTAAGTTTATATTATATAGTTTAATTATCACTATGAGTTTTGCATATTGATTGGTTGGCTATAGGAGAAAGAATATAAAGAAGCCCTGGAAGCTTTCCAAGAAAAGAACAAAGAAAAAACTCAGCTAATAGCCACATTAATGGAGGTCAGTTACAAACTTGACATTTTACAATGAAAATTACAACATTCTAAACGATGCTCCTCTTTTTATCCACAAAAAAAAAAAAAGATGCTCCTCTTGGATTTCTTCTTTACATTTTCAGAAGTTTTTCCCCCACCCCATTTTTCTAACCCATTTTTGTTTTTTTTTTTTTTTTTTTTTAAATTGTCTTGTTTGTGATCTTATTTCCAGTTGCTGACAGAGAGTGAGAAACTGAGGATGAAGAAACTTGAGGAGCTGAGCAAGAATGTAGAATCCATAAACTAAGATTTACAATACTAATGCGTGGTTTTGCTTGTGAGTCTGTACTAGATTAATTTCCAGAATAGTAGCTGTTGATCTACCTTAAAAAATTCTTGTACTACGAGAATTACATCATGCCATGCCTGAATAGGGTCTGATAAGCACTGAAACAGTCATGCAATAAAATAAAGTCATTATGCAGATTCACATTATTGTCACCTCGAAATGTTGCCCTATGCATGTTATGGTATTTTCAAACTAAGATTTCATATTCATCCAGGAGACGAGCAAACTTCAATGCATGTTATACTATACAAGGTTCTACACTTCATCTATAGCCCAAATGGTTTCTATTCGCACTTAGCATATCCTGTTACAAACTAATTTTTATGGAACAAGATTGAATGTATTCATCAATTTTACACTCTTTTTGAGTACCAAGGACTAAAACGTGTTATTAAAGAAACTTAAGTGGATGACTGACGGGCTAATGAGTGTTAATCCAAACTCAGACAGAATATTTAATACCTCTAATACCCTTTCCGTGTTGACAAATATAAGAAGTTTTACAACCATACGCCTTTCTGCAGCCAAATCTATGAGAAGTTAGGCTGACACAAAGAGTTCTACAATTCTCAAAATTGCCAATCTAAAAATACCAAAGCATCCTACTGATAAATCTGCACCTGAATAACTCTGATATGTCATGATATTGTAGCACTACTGACTACACCATTGTGTGAGTAAAGACAATTTTCATTAAAAAAAAAAAAAAAATTGAGGACAATTTAAGACAGTAGCAAATTACAAAGCATGTTGTACGGCACACTGAGACAGGCAAGATTTATAGGACTTTATAACGAGTAGGTATTACAAATTTGTATTCAAGCAACACACACACACACACAAAAAACCTGTTCATGAAAGGACAAATGATTTGAGGTAGTTCCAAGAAGAAGACTCTCCCAACATATTTCATGAGATAAGGAAATCTAGGACACCATTAGGCAATCTTAATTTATTTTCTTATAAAGGAAGACTCCCCATATATTAATTAATCAGAAAGAATCTGTTTGTACTCCGTGAGCAGCAATGGGAGATCATCCATACGTAACTGGAAATCATCAAAGAAGTTTGATCAATGAAAGAAGAGGAAAATATGGAAGTCAAGAATTTAAATCACACATTGCACTAAAGCATGAGTAAAAAAGGCAAACCATGAAGGATAATTTAGATGAAAGTTATATTCAATCAGTACATTAATTAGTCCAGCATGTAAACCATGTATAAATATTAAAATAAATTTGTTTCGTTAGTGAAACATTAATTCAGAGAGCAAGATCACTATATATAATGCGGATTCGCACTCGCAAAATAATTTGTGTATTAAGGATCATTTAGGTACTAAAATGCATGGTGGACAAATATTAAAAATTTTAAATGTAAAAAATAGAGCATGACTTAATGCCATCTAGATATCAAAATCACCCAAGGCCTATAAAAAATTTGTACAGCTGTCCATAACATCCAAATTGTTTTCTTGCTAGAGAATAGATGGGAGCATGTATATTCAATAAAGGGTGTCATATTTTTCTCCGCAATAACTAGCTTAGGCCTTTAGATTGCATAACAAAGATCCCCATGATGTTGGTATGCATCATAATGAGGGTCAGTTGAGGGAAATGGGTTCGTTAATTAAATACCTTGGGCATAAAATACCCAGACATGAGTACATCAGATCGAAGGTGTTCCTGGATCCCCATTCCAATCGGTCACTGAGTCCTATTGAGGGTGGAGATAAGATGAGGTGGTGTTTGGGGTCGAAGGGGGATATTGATATAAAATCCTTTTATGGTGCATTGAGGGGATCTAGCCCTATTACTTTTCCTTGGAAGGGTGTGAAGGCTCCATGTCGTGTCTTTTTTTGTTTGGACAGCTGCATGGGGGAAGGTTCTCATAACAAACCATTTGAGGAAAAGAGCTTCACTATTATGGATTGGTGTTGCCTTTGTAGATGTAATGGGGAGAGTGTGGATCATCTGCTTCTACATTGTGGTGAAGTATCTTAGTTATGGAGCTTTGCCTTTAGATCTTTTGGTGTTTATTGGATTCTACCTATGAGGGCTATCGACTTACTGGCTAGTTGGAGGAATTGGTTGGGGAAACATTCTTCAAATATTTGGAATTTGGACATTTTGTGATGTGGATTATTTGGAGGGAGAGAAATAATCGCATATTTGAAGATTTGGTGTTTTCTAGGGATAAGCTCTTATCTTTTTTTGTGACCACTTTGTTTGATTGGTCTCGTTAATGGGGATTTACTTCTTCAAAATCCATTACGCTGTTTTTAGATTCACTTTCTTCTTGTATATAAGTTGTTTTGTTTTCCTTTGTTGCTTGTACATATTTCCTTCGTTTACTTCATCTCTTTGATGGAGTAGATTCTTTTTAAAACAAATTTTTCTTACCTATCGAAAAGATATACTGGTTACCCTCTCTCTCTCTCTCTCCGCCAAATCATTTGTTTCTTATTTTGTAGAACTTCTCTCTAATGTCTCTCCTTTGATGGCTCTAAACTTGCTAAGCCAATCTCAAACCACTTGCAATTGGCTAGGGTCATCTGCATTCCTACTAAACACTGAATTGGAAATGATCTAAAAAGTTCCTCCACAAATCCAAATGATGTTAATGGGTCCAGGCATCTTAATACTAGAATGATGATTTAATTTGACAAACCAAACACACCACAGGGAGGGTCCACAACTATATCTGATTAAAAAGTAAAATGGAAAAGTATATTTGAGGCATATTCCTCCATTCCAAAGCAAGAATTATACATATAAATTTAAATTTTTTATGTTTTATTTGTTAGAAAGTCAAATATTGGCCATGAATAACCGAATAAAAATTAATACACTGAGCTCTTAATGACATGAATATCGTATCTTTACTTTCTATATGCATATTGATGGTGGGGAATGTCTGTATGGGCATTTGATGCTTTTTTTATTTCATCCAAAAAAAGTTACTTAAATAAAGCTTCTAATACCTACATGCATGGAAAATAAAGGTGTCAGCCCAAAGTCAGCTCAAAAAGAAAAAGGAAAAAAGAAAGACTTGGGTCGAAAAGCCTTGCATGGTTAATACCTGAGAGGCATTTTTAATATGATAAAACCGATAAGCATCTTTTCCAAGCAAACCAACTTCAGCAGAATGCAGATCAGATCCATCATTAGCCCTGTCACTGTTAACACCCAGAGAACCAAGAAAAGGATAACTTGAACTAAGTTCTGAAGTAGAAAAATCAACCAAATACAGGTGTGAAGCACTCAAATTGCATTGAAAACCCTAAAGGATATATCTGTAGAGATCATACAACAGTGAAGAGAAAAATATTGAAGGACATCTCTATGCAAAGTTAAATTGATATGCACCCAATTCAAAAACAAAAATGCAATTATTGTTGTTAATGTTATGGATAATAGTTGCATGCTGAGATGGCCAAGAAAAGTTTAGGAGTCCTTCATGTTAATGCCTCTAATATTATAATGCTTTTATGGCGATCACCCTGTTCTGAAATTTCTAGAACCATCCTTCATTTAGTCAGTGGGTAGTACAATGACTCAAAACACTAAATCAATCTACACCTTTGAACGTACAAGCTGTTGTCATCTTCCACAAAAAAAGGCACAGACGCTCTATTTCAAGTTATCACTTGCATAGCTAGAACATAATCTAGCATTGAGAGATGTCAGCTGCTATGATTTAAGTGAACATAAACAAGTGATGGCGCAAAACTTTTTTCTTACAATTGATGACGGGCTATCAAACGTTGGTAGTCACGAAGCAAGGGCCCAAACTCCTTAAGTGGTATAGACCTTGGTATAGCCTTCCTCCAGTGATCACGAAGTGCTTCAATTGCCTTTTTTACCACCCAAAAAAAAAAAATCAGTTAAAAAAAGCTAAGAGGTGAATAACAAAGTAAACCAAATTTTCTTCAATTTGTTAAACCTGCAAATTGCTAGATACTCTTTCTCCAGACAAACTTGATGCTAGTTCAAGGAATTCTTTATCTTCCAACTCATCTACAATTGGAAACCCAGGACTAGAGAGTGAAACTGAAATTTCTAATCTTCTTTGTAACTCTGAGACAGCAGATTGTTCCCTTTGGCTTCCCTGTCCAACATATGGAAAGATCATTCGCATGATTAAAATCTTAAGTTTAACTAGGTACAAGGTGGGCTGTAAAAATAATCATAACACATCAAAGGAATATTGAACTTAGAAGGATGAGTACAAAATTGATTTTGGTTCAAACTCGATTTTGGACCAAAAGCTTAAATGTTGTTTATGTAAAGGGAAATTTGTACTTAGAAGGATGAGTATAAACTCAATTTTGGTTCAAAATTTGTTTACATAACGGGAATTTATATTGAAACTTTTAAGAATATCCATACAAATGCTTAAAATTGTAATAATACCATGCTTTAAACTTCAACTACCATTTGGACTTTGGTTGATGCAGAAATTCCATAAATTTATAAAGTTTGTGTATGTTCAGAACCACGCTACCAGAATGCATCAATGACATAAGATGCACCAGACCAAGAATTCTCAAAACAATACATTTACCAAAAGGCCAATTTCCTTATATGTGCTCTCGTCTGTATAAGTTATGGAACAGGTCACTACAGATATTGGCATCTGGTGCATACCTCTACTTTGTTGCAATTTTTTTTTTTGGGGGTTACCAAAAAATTGAAATTTAACAAGTTAAACTATCTTTTTGTTACCATTTATTGCAAATTCATAGTTTAAAAGTTCAATATGAAATTGGAAAAAAGATTCAGTCTACTTGAAACAAATACAAGGTAAGGAGATTGCTTGAGCTCCTTGGTCAACAAGCTCAATTAAAAACGCTAGGTGTCATTAAAAGCAGCAGCAGTTATACCTCGAGTGCAGATTGGACATTATCATTTGCTATTGCAACATCCTTATTTTCAGGAATATCATTGGGTGGAGATGCAGTGAACCGCTTTGCAATAGGGTCCTCTACAAAACAAGCAGAGTTGACAAAAATTTATTCCACATAGAATCTGCAGAAGTAGAAGTTGATCCATTGGCTTAAATATAATCAAAACCTGTTTGACTTGGGGCCTGGTCATCATTAATTGAAAACCTAATTTCAATTTAATAATGTTACATGAAAACACAAAACTTGCCCTCCACACCATTCTTATAGAAAGGGGTGCCATTTGAGGTAGAGATCATTGACAAAAATACTTCTAGTTAAATTGTTACCATGGAAATATGCACCTAACCACATCATAAAGTGTGATATAATAAAATAAAATGGCATTGCATACAACATTATGCAATTCCTTGCAGAGTAGGAAGAAGATTACAGTGCCTGACCATCATAACTGAAAAACCTAACTTCAATTTTATAATCATATGTTGTATAATAAAAGTTGGGTCCTCCAAGCCGTGGTTAGGCAAGTGTCCATCTTCTCTATGCAACAAGTAACCACAATCTCCTTGCGCCAAGTGGCTGCCCTTTATTAAAGACTTGAATAAATTACATAATTCCCCTATAGTTCGTGGTTATTACAAATTATTCCCTAAATTCTAACTAGAATCATTAACTTTTTCTAAATTGTTACAATTCACACCTCTCAATTTGTCTCTATTAACTAAAAGTAACAGCTATTCATATAAGTTGTGACTAATACACCTTAACATAACCATTTCATGTGAAACTATAAGACCTCTAGTAGACTAAACAAAAATACTAAAATTGCGTAATAATTGGTCATTTAGTTATTGGTGCCTCTTTTTTCTTTTTCTTTTTTTGTCAAAGTTTATTTTTTATTTTTGATAATTCGATAGTTAACAAATGTGGGAGGTGGGAGGGGGGGGGGGTGTTGTGCTTAATCCTAGATGTCTTTGTTGAAAATTACAGAATGTGTCAATTAAACTGCAAGGCTCTTGGCCTATGGCCAAAGCTTCAAAACGTTAAAAAAATACTAAAAACATAATATTCAACTACCAATAGTTTATAGAAATCTAATATAAGTTTCAAAATTTATATTATTTTTATAATCTACTTTAATTTTTTGTTTTAATAATAAAAATTTGGGTTGTACACGTCGTGCTTGCATTATGTGACTCATTATAAGTATATTAAAATTATTAATATAGTTTGCTTTATGTGAAACTCTATTATTAATTTTTTTTAAATTAAAAAAAAAAACAAACAAACAAAGAAAAAAACTACTTTGATTAAAAACAAATTATCAAAAAGTTTCAATTTGTCGTGTAATTTAAAACCATTATTATATTATTTGATTTTAACTTTTTTTGATAGGTAAAAATATATGCATTCAAGAACACTACCTTATGCAAAAGACATAAGGCAGAGAGATAAGTATACAGGGAAGAGAAAGAGAAAAAAGAGAAAAGAGGAAAATAAACTAAGTACATAGGAGAGAACTAAGAAACATAGGGAGAGAATCACTAGAGGTGAGTCCCCAAGCCCTAGACCAATCAAACAGAGTGCCACTAAGAGAGGCCAAAAGTTGGTCGTCTGAGCTTTCCATGTCCTCGAACGTCCTCCTATTGCGTTCTCTCCAGAGACACCACATCAAGCATAAATGAGCTAAATTCCATTTGCTAGACGAATGCTTTCCAGGCCAATTCCACCAACTGAATAGAGTATCCGCAATCGATCTAGGCAAGACCCAGGAAAACCCAAAAGATCTAAAAACCAAACTCCACAGTCGAGAAGCCTTTCCACAATGTAATAACAAATGATCCGCCGTCTCCCCATTACTGCGGCACATGATACACCAATCGACAAAATCCAACCCTCTTCCCCTCAAATTATCCCCTGTAAGGATTCTATCCCAAACAACAGTCCACACAAAGAAAGAAACATGCCGAGGAGCCTTAACCTTCCAAACTCCTTTCCAAGGGAAGATAATAGGCGCGGAGCTTCTCAGCTTATTGTAAAACGAACGAATATCAAAGACCCCGTTCTTTGTCAACTTCCATCGCATACGATCTACATTTTCGGTGGGAGGAAGATTAGAACCCAATGTTCGGAGAAAATCATCCACTCCACCCATCTCCCAATCATTAGGTCTCCGAATAAAACGAACATTCCAGCTTCTCCGCTCCTCAATCCCCAACCGTTCAAGAGAAGAGGCCACCGATGCCTCTTTATTGGATGCAATCCCAAACACACTTGGAAAAGACAACTGAAGAGGAGACTCCCCACACCAATGGTCAGTCCAAAGCTTCACTCTATCCCCCACCCCTACCTCAAAGTAAGTATTCTTGCTAAAATCCTCTCATCCCATGCGGATACTTCTCCACAAGCCACACCCATGCGTCCCTCTACCTAGCTTGGACTTCCATCCCCCCCAATCTTCCCCAAACTTGAGGGCTATGACCCTTCTCCAAAGCCTTGTCTCCTCAATCCCAAACCTCCATAACCACTTCCCTAGTAAAGCTTTACTAAAGGTAGTTAATTTCCTTACCCCTAACCCACCATTTTTCAAAGGTGCACACACCTTGTCCCATCCCATTCTTTAGTTTGGATATGATTCTTAATTAAGCAGTGCATCATGAGATTGGTTAGAGATATTTACTTAATTAGACAGCCCTATCCCCTCCCCACCCCAGGAGCACTTGAACTCGGGTCCTAAAACCTCCCCCCCACCCAAGCCTTATGGCTTAGGGAAGTACCAACTCCCCAACATGCCAGTGCATCATACGTGCTAACAGTAGTGTTACATAAACCAAATAACTAGACATAACCAACATAAAAATCAATCACTTGCATAACATATTTTGGTAATTCAACAAAATCCCCTCTAGCTAATCATTATGATAGAAAATGAATGTAATCTAAAGAGGAAATGATATTACATACAACATTCTGTACATGACTCAATAAATAAAGTATTTCAAAGCAAATCGGTACCTTCTGGGACCAACCACCACAGATCACCAAAGGTTGATTTGCCATCAAACCCACCAATTAATAGATGACGTGAACCAATAGACGTCATAGAGTGGTATGCCCGAGCAGCAGGGGGCTCGTTGCCAGTCGGTAAGCGCTTCCATTGTGCAGACACTAATTGCCAAAAAGAAACACAATTTTTTCAATAAACAACTACATATGAAACAGTAATTTCTATTGCTTGTTTCACCCATGCTAGCAAAATTTCACTGATGAAATGCTGAAACTGGTTTTACAGGTGTTGCTGTTATTATTATTATTATCATTTCTTTATAGAAAAAAAGAAGTAAAAATCAACATGTGAAAGTTACAAGCATATCATATATCTGATACTATCCATCATAGTATCCACTTTTCAGTTCTGCTGGTAACAAAAGGACCATAAAAATACAGTCATACACCATGTTTCTTCATCAAAGAAGTCTGTAAGTTACACTTTGTGTGTTGCTTATTTCTAAAACAAGTTATGAGAAATCTTTGTTACAACATTGGGGCATTTCCATGAAACCAAACAATGCATGCATTATTGTCAGATAATCAAAACCATTTTTGGCTACAACACATTTGAACAGCCCCCACTAGGTATCTTGTGAGATGCATGTCCATGGAGAAACCATGTAGAAAAAGAGAAATGTTGCCACTAATGTCCTTTAATCTATAGTTCTGAAAATGACCTCTCTCACACTATTTTTTTTTTTTTTTAAATTTAAAAGGTGCAATGTAATTTCACATGTAAATGTCACACTTCGAAGAAAACTGTTTAAAAAATAAAAACAAACAACTTCATACGGAAAATAGTCAGAATATCTATAGCATAAACAATATAGAAGGTTCATTAACATCATGATAACACATCCAGCACATATCTGCTAGGAATCCAACCAGCAAAGTTGTTAAGCACTCACCCCGATCTAAAACAATGCTGTCATTGTAATAAATGTCATAACGACTCAACCAACCACCAGTCCCATGACCTCCAAATAACAACAGCTGCAAAGAAAAATTTTTAGCAGTAACATTTAAGGAACTATAAGGAAAAAAGTTTCAGTGTTGACAACACATGAACAGAAATCAAGAAGGAGAATATAAAGGCTGCTGAAGATGTCATTACATAGTGCCCTCCGGAGGTCACAGTATGACCACAGCGAGCAGAAGGAGCTTGACCTGGAAGCTTCAACTGGGTCCATCCAGGTGTTTCGTTCTCTTCCTTCCACAACAAAGAAATGACATAAATTCAACTTAGTTTACAAAAGAACTTCTAATAGAACTATTTTTATTATTCTCTAACACTCAAGAACTGACTGAGATATATCAATTCAAAAAAAGTATATGCAGGCAAGGATTTCTTATAAGTACTTATTAGAAGACAGAAATACACCTCATTGTCAAATAAACATGGACTTCTCCACAAATTAAATTCAGAGAACAGTTTTTAATAGTATTTATCAGAAACAAATTACATGATACATCCATTAATCTATAGAAGAGATTCATTCATTTTACGCATCTTTTGGCAGATGGCTTTGTACACTGAGATTCCAACCACTGCTTTCAACATATTTATTCTTCAAGAATATTTCCAAATTAGGGCCACATTGGATTTCTTGTGTGTATATATCACTCATCAGTGCTATCATGTTCCATGTAGCATTGGCAGGTAAAATCCATCACATAGATTGGGATCTATATCTACTACATGAATGGAAGTCTAACACCAGAACTATGTATGACATTACTTTTAGGAATTCATAATCTGCCATATCATTATGTAATTATAACTGCAATCCATTGCAATCATTCTATTCACAATAATGGATTGGTACCTTAGTCACAGTATCTTTTCAAGATAGGTAATCTTCCACATGTTTTGTAAAGGAACTAAGAATATAATGTTGATATACACTTGATCTGGAACTTGTGGAATAATATATTAAGAACAAAGAAATATGTAACCCAAATGAAATTATGAAATCAAGAAAAAGCGATTTGCCAAGCATAATGCAAAGCAAAGCTATATGATATATGCCACAACACCACTCACATCAATTTATTTGATGAAAATTTTAGAACAAGTTCAGATTACTAAAGAGGATTAGAAAAAAAGGGAAGGAAAAAAAAATAAGAAGAAAACAAAAGTAACTATTAACCTTCTTCAATAAGACCCTTCAAGCCCCATAAATCACCCATAATTGGCCCACCACCTCCTATTTAAGTCAAGAAAAAGCAGCCGTGTCAGTTACAAATATCTTAAATGAACACAAGCAAGTAAATAACCTACTATATAAGTATAGTTCTGACAGCAGCACCCAAAAAATTGAAATGTAATTAATTTAAACATTCTTTATAATAATTCACAGCATAGATGCATTTAGTAACAGAGACATGAGAAGTATCTGAAATGACAAAGTAGATAACAATGGTATCAAATGTACATCTCTCTGCACCCTCACAAAAAATGACAACTTTTGAATACAATTTTTTTTTTTTTTGATAGGTAAAGAAAGAAGCAAGAAACAAAGACAATACAAATTTTAATCAAGATGAAAACTTTAAATTCAATAATGACTCATCAATAAACATTGTTTCTAAGCAATTATAAAACCTAATCCCTATGTGAGCAGACAGAATGCAACTTCACCTCTGCCACCATAGACAAGCAACCTTTTCTCCACCATAGTAGCCGTGTGGCCACATCTAGGTGGTGGTAATGATCCAGATACCGACAGCTCCATCCATTCTAGTGATACTGTTTAACAGAGCAAATCACATACAATCTAATTTTAGCTTCCACCATTATAAAACATTCTCTCCTTAAATTTTTCAGGAAGAGAACATAAAATAAATCTGAAAAGACATAGAAAAGAGGTTACTTGTGTCCAAGACATACACATCTGATAACCACCTTTTACCATCCCAGCCACCATACCTGCACTCAATCACATCTTGCTTTATATAAAGTTGTGGAGAAAATCATTCCGCTTTTGTGTTTTTTGATAAGTCAAATACCTAAGATCTACACCAGTTATTTGATGAATAATGCTGCAGAGAGAAATATTGACACTCACATAACAATTTTCCGGTTCCCAATGGCTGAAGCTGCAGCAAAATCTCGTGGCGAAGGTAAGTCACCAAAACTGGTGAGCTCAGACCACTGCCATATATCTGGAATAGACATAACTTCCATAAATCCCCATAAGTCGTAAAACAAGCACTAGTATATGAATTTTGTGACACATCAATGGTTACTATGTTTTCCGGAAGCTGCTATATAAGATTCTTACCTGTATCTAGAACCCAAAAGTCACCCAACCTGAAAATCCATCCTCAGCATTAATAACAAGACTGAATTTAGAGCTACAAAGCACAAAACCCATGGACAGCAAACATAAAGTAGGGCATGTGCACAAACCTTTTGCTACCATAACGCCCACCAAAGATGAACATGTGACAATCAATTGCAACAGCAATGTGAAATGCCCGCGGGCTTGGACCTACCTGGTCCTCAGACCCACTTCCAGTGCACTCTGGCTGAAACCAAAGTTTGTTATCTGAAAATCAAAAACCAAGGATTGAGAATCTGGAATCACATTCAAACCACCCCCCCCCCCCCTTCTCCCAAAAAAAAAAGTCCAGGCAAAAAAGTCAAGCAGCCCTAAATTAATGTATGCTAGTGTATCCTCTGTCTCTTTCTCTGAAACACACATGCACACTCCCCAACTACAGTCACTATATTAACATATTGTAGCTAGGGTGAATAAAAATTCATGAAAGAGACCCACAGGCTCCAGGTTAAGTCTTCAATTTGGAACCATAACTAATTCTCTTCCGGGAACAATAATACCCTAGGGGCCAGGGTGCCCCAAAAGAGCAATACAATCAAGAAGCCCAAAATTTATGCATGTCTATATCCACTTTGTCTGTCTGAAATTCACATTAGGGCTAGTCAAGCCCACCCAAGCACAAGCTGCATGACCAATGCCGCCTGACCCAGACCAATCCACAGGCTTGTGGTTGACTTGGAGGGCCAGGGCAAGCAGGCATTAGGGGGTAGCTTTTAATTTCTTTGGCGTTTCAGGCATGTCTCGTGTGAGGTAATTGAAAACCTACGGACCCCAATCTGAGTGAAAATTTTATATATTTAAGATTGATGAACCCAATCCTTCTCTCTCTCTCTCTCTCTCTCTTTGTACTGACAAACATGTAGATGGTCTTCCTCTACTTTCCCCTTTTTTTTTATTGGTAAGTTTTCGCACACAACAAGTGGGATTTTGAATCCTGGCGCTTACCCTCCACCCTTTTTTATGCTCTACCAATTTGTTCTCAATTCTTACCCAATGTCTCCCTCTCTGATTCCTTACAACCCGAGATTCAACTGATAACCAACCATCCTATTAACACTTGTTCACAGGTGGTTACACTCATCTTGTCAGTCAAACAACAGGTGGAGGCATCCTTCACATGAAAGGATTCACTAGACTGGTGATTTGACAAAGCGCCCCCCCCCCCCCCCACACACTCTGAAATCCAAGCCCTAACAATCTGTGATCTCCCTTAACTCACATACACACCAAATAGAAAAAAGGGCAATCTTTACATTTGTCTGGCTTGGGTAATCCATTTAGGAGCATCATATGAGAGTTTTTTTTTTTATTGGTATGCACCCGGTGGGTCTTGAACCCACAATCTTATCCTCCACCTAGCACTTTAAAGGGGAGGAGGTGCCAATTGAGCTAAAGTTGCCTACTTCCCCCTCGCCGCCCCTTCCCCCCCCCCCCCCCCAACAAAAAAGTTTCCAAATTCTCTCTAGTTATAATGCTATCATTTAAGAGATTAAAAATCTCGTGACTTTTGGCCCCTCCATTTATTTATAAGTAAATTTTGGCTCCAAGAAGAGAGGAAACAAGTGATTCACACTAGTCCCTCTGCTTCATGTGGCATAGTCCCTAACTAATTGTGCTACCCCAGCCCCTCCAATCGAAAATTACAATTTTTTTAACATGTACAAGCATATTTTGGCAAAGCCCAAAGGACAAACCTATCATAACAAGTCTTCAACAAGTCTATTATTAATTTATAACTCGTATAGGCTTGTCATTACTAACATGACAAGTTTGTCACACTAGCTCTATAATAAAAGTGGGAAACAACAACAACCAAATTTCTCTCCTCGTGCTTTGCTTCTCATCATTGTCCATTACTCCACAGTTATACTAGTACTCAAATCCGGAAAATCATATTCAAAGTTGAGTTCCTTTCTTTTTTTAGTTTGGCTTCATTTTGCTGTACTATTTTTTTTTTTTTTTTTTGTTTATCTTCTTAAAAACACAACCTATGATCACCTATAAAATATAATTAAGAAAAGCAACAAAAAAAAAAAAAAAGTGAACAAAACAGTAATATTAGAAATACCCAGAAAGCTAAATCCAAAGAATTTGAAAGAATGATAAGGAAAACACAGATTAAGAACAAAGCCAAGATCAGAAAAAAGAAAAAAATAGTACCAACATCGTAGACCACGATATCGCAGAGAAACTTCTTGTCAACAAGTCCACCGAACACGACCACCTTCGATTTGCCGATGTTGACCGCGGTGTGACCACTGAGAATATCCCAAAAAAGTCAATCAAGAAGCAATCTTGGAAAACAAGACAAAAATGTCAAAAACAGAGAGAGAGAGAGAGAGAGAGAGAGAGAGAGAGAGAGAGAGAGAGAGAGAGAGAGTTTGTGTGAGTGCCTGCGAGGTTGGGGAGGAGTGCCACCGTAATCAGCAGAAGAAGCTCGAACCCAATAGTGCATTTTTTTTTTTGTCTTCACTCTCTCTGAGCGTGTGTCTGTGTGTGTTTCGATGGCTTTTTTGTGTGTCTTCACTGAATGGTCCAAAAGGTTTCAATGAAGAAGCAGTTATCAATCCAATTTTTTCACAAATTTGGGCTGAATGTGATCATCACACTCCTATACTCTATTGCACCAATTAAATTCAACAGTCGAGTTGTGAAAATAAATTATATTTCACAATTCAATTAATTTTATTTCATTTTTGGCTAATTTTTAATTTTTTTAGTTTAGTGTCATAATTTTTTTTATAAATATTTATATTCACTAACAAAAAAAAATTTCAAAATGTTTTTATAATTACTAACGTTTCAATTTTTTATAATTTAAAATAAAATAATAAAATATGATATTGAGGCCATATAAATGTATTGTAAAAAATTAAAAAAATTATAATATTTTGATGTTATCGTAATATTTTTACAATTATCAAGATATAAAATAATAAAAAATGTTAAGTTCATAATATTTTCACAATAAATTTTAGATGGCAAAAGCATAAATGCACTTTTAGTCTCTATATTTTGACTTTTTTTTTTTAAATTTTAGTCCTTACATTTTTATTTTATAACTTTTAGTCCATAAACCAATTAGCACGTGACATTTAAGTCATTATGGTCATCTAATTAATTAAAAATGCTGACATGGCTGACGGCACAGTAAAATAATAATTAAAAAATCTATTTTGGCATTAAAAATTACCACGTCAGCATCTAAATTAATTTTAATTAAATAAAAAATTAATTAAAATAAAAAATTACATATCTAAGAACATAAGAACGTAAGAACTTTTTTTCAATGTTCTTCTTAAATCGAAAAATAAATCCAGCAACAACACAACATCAAACTTAGAATCAAAGAGCAAACCCAGATTGAATATTAAAAACATCAAACCCAGCAACGACTTCAAACCCAAAATCAAAGAGCAAACTCAGCAATGACATTTTCCTTTATTTGAAATCCAAATAAAAAAAAACAAAATTTTTACTTTTTTTTTAATTTTAAAGTGAACACCAGATTTTCACTACAAACACCAAACACAACAAACACACTAGATAGCTCGTTCGATTTGGATTGGGAGATCAAGCCATCAACGGCGATTATCACTGTTATACTCGTTTGCTTCTTCTCTTTCTTGGACTTCTTCTCGATCTACCTCCGCAGGTGCGCTCAAGAGCATATGGCTGCCGCGACAACTACCCAAATCGATTCCTCTTCCTCAAGGGTCTCAAAATTGGCAAAAGCGCCCTCAAGTGCGCTGTTTGCTTAAGCGAGTTCAAGGACCACGAGATGCTCTGTTTGTTGCCCACGTGCAACCACATGTTCCACCCTGTCTGCATCGACACCTGGTTGAGGTCTCGAGTCACGTGCCCTGTTTGCAAAGCCAAACTCGCCTCAGAAACCAATCGACTCGTCGACAATTCGTCACATTCGAGTGAGTCGAGCAATGACCCAACTAAGGAAAACTCGAGTACCCAACTCAACTAACAGCAAAACCTTGTGGTTAATGTTGAGGAACTTGAAAGCAAAGATTTGCAATTGCAAGTGGACGAGACAGTGAATCGAACGAGTGGGAAGCTCCCTAGATCGCACTTGACGGGTCACTCACTAATTCAACCAGGTGATAACACGGAGAGATACACTCTACGATTGCCAGAGGAGGTAAGGATGCAAGTTCTTTTATTCTGGGTTTGGGTTTGGGTTTGCTCTTTGATTCTAGGTTTGATGTGGTTGCTGGGTTTATTTCTTGATTTAAGAAGAAGATTGAAGAACAAGTTCTTATGTTCTTAGATCTGTAATTTTTTGTTTTTAATTTTTTTTATTTAATTAAAATTAATTTAGATGTTGATGTAGCAATTTTTTAATGCCAAAATAGATTTTTTAATTATTATTTTACTGTGACGTTAGCATTTTCTGTTAGTTGGGTGAAGGTAAGGACTTAAACGTCACGCGTTAATTGGTTTATAGACTAAAAGTGGTAAAATGAAAATGTAGGGACTAAAATGGAAAAAAGTCAAAATGTAGGGACTAAAAGTGCATTTACACCAATGGCAAATTATTATTAGTAGATTAAAAGTAGTAGTCCTCTCTCTACTACTTTCTCTTTTATTTATAGCCTTTATTTTTATTTTTTTATTTTTTCTTTTTGGTTTTGATATCATTTTTTTTTGATTTAGGGATTGGATAGCATGTGGATAACTTAGAGGAAGCTCTCTATCCTCCCAATTTTTCCCAAATTTGTTCAATGGAGGTCACGTGAGAGAGGCTTGTTGCTATGAGATGAGAGTATGAGAGAAAAGCTGAAGAAAGAGAAGGAGAGATAGTCAGTGAAAAATTAAAAATAAAAATAAATTTATTAGGTAGTGTCTTAATCAAATTAGCACAATTTCTTACGTTATTTAGAGTCTGTTTGGTAATGTTGTTTGAACAACAGTTATTTTCACAACACTTTTTCACCTACACTTATTTCTACAACACTTAAACAACGTTACTAGAGCAACATCACCAAACTGGCCCTTAATTTACGATACTACCACTCAAAACTATTATTTAAAAACTGAAAACTACTCCTCAAGAGTTCTCTAAATATGTAACTCAAAATTCAGAAAATATGGCCCGTTTGGTAATGTTGTTTTAGTAACGTTATTTGAGTGTTGAGGAAATACGTGTAGGTGAAAAAGTATTGTGAAAATACATGTTATTTAAACACTCTACCAAACACCCTTAATTTGCTGTTTGTTCTAAAAAAATCTGAAAAATCATATTCAAAGCTGAGGTTTTGTTTTTGTTAATCATTGTATTATTTTCAGTGTGATTTTGTTATTGAGTTTGGCTTCATTTTTGCTGCAATAATTTTTGTGTTTTGTTTATCTTCTAATAAATAACCCAGATCACCTATAAGATATAATAAAGAAAAAAAGAGAATAAAACAGTAATATTGGAAATACCCAAAGAACCACTGCACACCTTTGGTGCGGTAGTCACTTCATAAGTAGAAGTGTTTGTGGAGTGTGGGGGGCAAGGGTCGGAGTTTAAGTCTTCAGGAGGGAGCTTCACACACACACACACACACATATATATATTTAGATTAAGCTAGAATAGAGTTTCTATCTTGTATAAAAAGAATTCCCAAAGAACTAAATCAAAAGAATTCGTTAGAATGATAAGGAAAGCACAGACTAGGAACAAAGCCAAGATCAAAAAATGAAAAGGAAAAAAGAAAAAAATAGTACCACTCATAGTTATTAAACTCAGAGCAACCTAGCCCATTGGTCATACCGGAAACTCGGTGACCTGACACCTAGACTGGTTTAGGAGTTTTAATAGACCATTTCTACATAAAACCCAGTCAAACCCAGCAACTTGGGCTTGTGAAATTTTTAATATTATATATATAGATCTACTTTATTGGCTTTTTAAAAAAAAATTATGGGTTATAATATGATAATTTAAAAAAGAGAAAACCTAACGAATAAAAAAAAAAATTGCACTTCTCCGTCTACCTACCTACCACCAAGAATCTCATTCTATCAAAAGATTACTATGTTATTGTGAAACCTTGATTTTGAATTATAATTGTTAGTTTAATTTAGGCATATGCCTATTTTTTTTAATTTACTTTATGTTATGATTTCTTAAACATATAAATATAAATATAAATATATATATATATATATGTTTTTTTTTATAAATTTTATTTGACCTTACAATTTGACCAGTAATCTACTAGTTGAACTGGTGTTTAAGTGACTTGACTCATTGACTAGGTTAATGTCTAGACCAAATTTAATAACCATGGTACCAATATCGTATAGACCATGATATCGCTAAGAAACTTCTTGTTGACAAGTCCATTGAACACAACCACCTTCATTTGTCGATGTTGATTGCGCACTACAAAAAAGGGCCTATAGTGGTGTTACAAAATCGTCATTATAGGTCTCAAAACTGCTGCAATAGGTCCAATTAGGCTATGACAATGCTCTATGTTGGCACTTTCAAGCATCAGCTTAGAAGTGACACAATAGTCACGGGTGGGGTATACTGGCACTTTTCAAACTGCCGGTATAGGACCCTGCGGTTTGGTGTCACTTATTAGTCTAAGGTTTCAATGAAGAAGCAACTATCTTTCACAAATTTATTTTGCAATTTGTTGTGTGATGGGTTAAGATAGTTTGATCTCAGTTAATTAATTCAATTACCTAAGTTGATTAATTAGGTCATATTAAATGCAAATCGTGGAGGCACCAACAAATCACCAAATAAACTAAATGTAGAGGAAATTAACTAGACACGGTAATTTGTTGACATGTGGGGAAAACTTTTCGCAAGGCAAAAACCTCATAAAGTGAATTTAAGGTCATCACTCCCAAGAATCCACTAATCAATAATCAAACGATTACAAGTATGAGGAATCTTACCACTACTCTGGCCTAACCAAAATACTAACCTACAGTTGAACCTTTGCTCCAATACTCAATTGGACTTGATCTTGTTGTAGTCTTCTTTCCTTTGTTGCACAAATCTCCAATCTGTGATTAATTCTTTTGCACGGATCCCAGTACATGACTAACTCTAGTAACTTGAATGATTGTTGTTGGATGCAAAGTTGTTCACTTCATAAATGATGAAGATCAGGAAGCACTTGGTTACAAAACCCTATGGCATACAAACGTAGTAGCTTCTTCTAGAGTCTTTGAGTTCTAAGTCACTGTATCTGTATGTGATGGCTTCTAAAATATGCCTTATATATGACTAGGATTGTGAGAAAAGAAACCCTAATTAAATAATATAGCACTGGTCGAATTTTAGATTTGGAAATTCTGAAATCGTAATTCTCGATAAATTGAGCTTGTCTCATATAACCTCAATAACTGTATCTGTTGAGCTTCTATTGAAACTTAATGAATTAGCTTTTCTTCACTTGTTTCTTGGATCAATCTTCATGAATTTAAAGATACCACTTGATATATTTGAGCAACATACTTCTTGATATATTAAACCCAACTTAGTGTTAGGATTAGTGTCCTTAAATCCAATTGTATAATGCTATGTTTATGTATGACATGATGTATGACTTAATATTATGATCGATAAAGTTGTTTTTATTATTATCGAAAATAATGGTAACATGAATATGAGACATTATCATATAGTCCATGAGATGCATAGTATGTGATTTATGTGAAAAGTTACAGAAGATATAAATTACAAGTTCTTTGTAAATTCAAAATTATAGTTCGTAGTCAGTAATGAAATTGGGTATTTCATCTGCGAAGACTATAATATATCAACAAAGATGATTTGTCTTGATCATGGAAGTGTAGACTTTTAGTTGATATGTTGATATGTTTTAAGAGTTAAGACATATTGAACTGGACTACTGTGAGATTTATTATTTTCCTAACGACTGTTAAATGAATAATAAATCTCACAACTTCTATTTACATGAATTCTTAATCCTGAGAGGATAATGGACCTGATCATGAAATATAGGTTGCTTTGATATATTATGAGTGAGATTTAAAGTAACGGTCAAAACCTCAATATGTTGAGCAGCCACATTCAATGTTGATAGAACATATATTCTCAAGATGGAATTCTTAATTTTTTAACGGAGATATAAAATATTCCCTGGAGATATAAAATATTCCCTTGAGATAAGTTTAATGAGTTTGGTTATTCAGAGTATTAGGCCTAACCACTTTAGTAAGGAGTTACTAAAGTATATATTTATGGAATTAGATTTCATAAATATAGGATGAATAATTTAAAGGATTAAACCAGGTACTCAAGAAATTAAAATGTAGTAATTTACAAAGTGACAGTCTACATTCATGACTTTGTATTACTGCGAATATTTTATGAAGAGGTTGCATGTATAATAAAATCTTGATTTATTAATAAGGCCTAGAGTGCAACTATATTTATATAGTGGTATTAAATATAATTAATGGTAATTTTAGACTTGTCAAGAGTTGACAGAAAAGCCCAAGGCCAATTGGAGTTAGTGTCTTATTGGTCCCTTTTGATCTCACTCCAAGCCACATACTAAAGCCAAATTGGAAAAGCCCAAAAGGCTAGCCCAATTAGATAATCACTTATAAGGAGAGAAACATACAGAATTTTAATGTGTGAAAAAGAGAGACATTATTGTGAAATGGTGTGTATGTGAGAGTGAGACACACTTTCATTCTCCCTTGAAAACTGATTGAGAGACCACATATCTTGAGCGTTAGTGGAATTTGAGTAAAGATTAAAAATGTTCTCAAGAACTTATGATCTTTGGTTTTGAAATTCACCGCACCAAGGTACACTCTCTTGTTTATATATTCTGAAATTTACATAGTGCATGTTATCAATTACGATTGAAGTAGATCCATTTATTTTCCGCTGCGTATGTTTTGTATGCGATACAAATATGTAATTTTCCATCATTTAGATCTACCCAATTATAAGTAAAGTGCGTTTTGTCAAAAAATTAGCCAATTACATAGAAAATATAACCCTAACACTGTGATTGAACTTTAAGGGTGATCATCACCCCTTTATTACACCAATTCAAATTTAACAGTCGAGTTGTGAAAATAAATAAAATGTACTAATATCCATCCTCAATTATGCTTTATGTGTACATGCATTTAGTCAAAAGAATGAGTAATTATTAGATCCAATAAAAGGACTACTTTAGTGGTCCTCCTAACCAATGAAACAATGCTACTTATGCAAATGTGTGACTTGACTTCCTAATCAGCATAAGAAAAAAAAAATCATTAGGTGATGTTACCCTTGCATAATTGGTAGTGTTTCATTGGTTAGAAGGACTAGGGAAGATCATTTTAGCAGTCCACCAATGCACCTAATAATTTCTCTCAAAAAACTTGTATTTGTATATGAACTTAATGGAAAAGAACAAGTGGATTTGAGGATTTCCATAACTTGAACAAAAATTAATAAATAAATAAAAAATAACTAGCCTCTGAGCATGTGCTCACACATGTGCTCAAAGGCTCTTCTATTTTTTTTTTAGTAAAGGTTAATAATTTAAATCCTTTATAATTTGAGATTACTACTGATGGGGATCAATTAAGTATAACCCATCCTTGATTGTTGTTCATGACTTGACCACGTCCAAAGAAAGCCATCCAAGAATGAGAATATGTATGAACAATGCCCGTCCATTAATAACAATGTGATCCAGTTTGAAAGTTCTCCACAGACGACTATATTCATAGACAACTAGATTCATGGAGAACCAAGTTAAACTTTGTAAATTCTACAAAAAATCCTTCAAAGGTTCCACATAAACAAAACATGACATGTTGCTCTTAATACATGGAGGGAATTTCTCATGCTTCGCTCCACATACCCATTTTCCCCATTAACCACCAACATCACCCACGATGGTGGTGGATCCAAACAAGTAGACCCACGTCTAGCTCTCTATAAAAGGAGCAAATCCCATTCACCCAAGATAAGTTCTAACCTTTCACTATTTTCTTTTCTTGTGTTCTAGAGAGAAAACTGACTTAACCGTCGGAGGATCCTTGGCTGGGTCACACTGGTTACATTTGACAGTTCTTTTTTTCTTTTCAAGATTTACAACCATTACCATAACCCGAAGTATTTTCAGCCTATTGATTTTCGTACATCATCAACTACATTTTCCAATCACAAAAAATCCTAGGGGTGTGATGAGTTTTAAGCATTTGTAGGAGAAATAAATTTTTCATCACACCCCTAGGTATTTTTGTTATTGAAAAATGTAATAATCTCAAATTATAATGGATTCAAATTCTTAACCTTTACTAAAAAAATAGAACAACCTCTTCACGAGCGTGTTCAGAGGTTAGTCTATTTTACTTTTTCTTTTTATAGAAAAAAAAAAACAATGTGGGGTTGTTTAATTTTTTTTTTAATAAAAAAAAATAAACGTAGAGTTACTTTGAAGAAGTGGGTTAGTGGAAGAGTGATCCTATTTTATAGGAAATATTTTAGATGAGAATTAGGGATACATTTTTACTATGTTAACTTATGGTATAGGGATATTTTTTAAACACAAAAAAAGATGTAGATTGTCAGGTTAAATTTATGGTGTTCGGTTAAATTTTTATTTTTTATTTTTCACTTCTCTCCTTATTTCTTCGTGTGTGCCATAAATGATTAGTTTGAAATAGGATAATTGTTATCGGACTCTTTACATGGGTAAATGATAATAGAGAATTTATTGCCTTCTACTTATCAAAAAAAAAAAAAAAAAGGAACAAAGGCCAAAAAATTTTGAGCATGGAGCAAAGCTTGTGTCAAAATCTAACCAACCAATTACATCTAATGAGCTATCTTGAAATAAAAATGACATAATTCATAAAGGGTGTACAATGATATAATTGACAAAAGGAACCAACTGAAGAAAGCTTTTTATTTTTCCCCCTTTAGAATCACCTATATCCTCTATTGAAACTGGGCTTCTTGAAAAAGTGAAGTTTCAAAAACTGCAGTATGAAAAAGCATTTTTTCAAAAAGTTGAGTGTTTGGTAAAATCTGTTAAAAAGTGTTTTTGTGCGCGTTTTGCAATTGGAGTTCTGAGCTTCTTTTTGCAAATGTGCGTTTTCTTCACAAATCCAAAACGCAACTTTTAACAAAAAGTTGCTTTTTGAACCTAACCAAACCGGCTTTTTGGGCTGGGCATTTCAAAACGCGCTTTTTGGGCTAGGAAAGTTGAAACAAACAGTCACATAATTGACAAAAGGAACCAACCGAAGAAAGCTTATTTATTTATTTCCTTTAGAATCACCTATATCCTCTGTTCTTCTCATAGACCTCAAATACTTCCAAGTCATTT
This sequence comes from Castanea sativa, assembly GCF_040712315.1. Taxonomy (NCBI): domain Eukaryota; kingdom Viridiplantae; phylum Streptophyta; class Magnoliopsida; order Fagales; family Fagaceae; genus Castanea; species Castanea sativa. The sequence goes on from NC_134023.1 coordinate 42,004,932, forward strand.
GTTTCACTTTCACCCATATGAAGCGTGGCATCAAAACTCCAAATAAAAAACTAAGGTAATCACCTTAAATTCATTTAATTTAACAATAAAACCCCAAAAACTAATCATCCACCAAATACAATAATTCCCAATTATTTGAGCCAAAATTCCAAACTAAGAATAGTCCAAGAAGAAGCAGAATAAGATGAAGACATCAAATATAAGTCCTCTTGCGTCTTTATAGTGTACTTTGCTACAGTGGAGAATCCAACCTGAGCAGTCGTTTTGCACAACAAAAACTCTTCAACAACTATAGAGAGAGGTGGTGATGGGATTAAGGATCTGCGTAAGGTTCAATATATGAAAACTATTTGGCAACTGAACAGTTGCTATTCAAGTTGAAAATCAAAAAATTGAAAACGAAGCAAAAGGAGAGAGAACGAATAACTCATAACTGGATAATAAGAAGTGGGGGAGTTTGAATTTCCAGGACAGTTTTTAATTCAAAATTTTTGGTAGTTGTGGTTTGGGAGGAAAACATGGAGTTTGCAGATGCGTGTTATTGGGATGAAAGTGAAATAGAGGAATCAGTATTAGTGGGAGGTTTAAAACTTTGGGTTTTGTTTTCACGAATTTTTCCTTGTTAGTTGAAAATTTGTATAAGAGAGCAAGATGAGGATATTTTGGACATCCAAAAGTAGGAATCCAAAAAGAGTAAGGCCCTTAAATAGTAGTACAAATAAGAACACTCACAGGTAAACTAAGACAGGTCCCAAGTAGCATGCACCTCCATTACTTCATAGTTTAGATAGAAACTATGAAGACTCTAGTAGTGTATGTTTTCTTTTTTATTTCTTTTAAAAAACTGTTGTGTGGATCCAATGTGTTTTGGAAAAATAATTACACTTCTGATGTTTGGTTTATTGACTGACAACATTATTCTCTAGCTTTGCTATTTCTAACCTCGTACTATGCTTTTATATTTAATTTACCCCATGCTTAGATGAAAGAGTTGAGAGATAACTTTGAGTTCATTGGACTTTTTGATCTACGCTCATATTATAGGAAATTGAATAGGGAAAAAAAGAGAGGGTAAACTACATATTTAGTCCCTAGCCTTTACACCATATTTCAATTTGGTCCTTAATCTTTCAATTGTGTCAATTTGGTCCTTAACCTTTTAATGTCATGTCAATTTAGTCTTTGCCATTATATATTAGATGAAAATTGTTTACATAGCAAATAGCCAAAATAAAATTTTAGTTTATTATCACATCAACAGAAGCTAATTTTTTATTTTGACCATTAGACATGTCATTAATTTTCATCCAAAAGATAACTGTAAGGATTAAATTGACACGGTAAAGAAAGGTTAGGGACCAAATTGACACAATTAAAATGTTAGGGATCAGATTGAAATATGGTGTATAGGATAGGGACCAAATATGTAGTTTACCAAAAAAAAAACAATAGTCGAGAGACAACCTACATAAGAAATTACAGATTTTAAGTTGTTCCTATTAATTGAAACATAGAGGTGAATTAGTAGAGATCTATTAAGGGGCTCAAATAGATTTGAATGCTTATTTCTATGTAAAACACAAAAATCGCAAATTTTCATATCCTCATAATACTAAATAGTTTGTTTTCCTTTTTGTTCTTTTATACATATACACACACATGTATATTTATGTGTATATTTATGTTTTTATTCAAAATAAACGTACGCTACTTCAAACAGAAACTATGAAAAATCATATATTCACAAATTTGTTTAATTTTAATCACTAAATTATGTACCTATAATTGCAGTTAACATATCTAAATTAAATGGAACAACAAAACATACAATAAATAAGTCAAAATATTCGAAGAGGCATATAATCAAAATAACATTGAAAGTTAAGAATATGATATCAAATCTTTACCTTTTTGCTCCTTAGCTCTCAATGGAGACCACTTGATTGGTCCCCTAGTTAAATCTCTATAATAGCTTTGTGTATCAAACTCTAAAAGTGATATTGGGCAATTCAAAGAGACAAAGGTGATGAGGGATGGTGATGGGAATGGTATTTGGGATCTTGTGAGTGATAAGGTTTTTTATTTTATTTTATTTTTTATTTTATTATATATATATATATATATATAATTGATAGGCATGATCTTGTTATTCAAAAATGGCTCTCCATTCTTTCATGAATATATGTGTGAGGTTACGAGGACCCAAGAACCCGAAGACCCGAGGAAAGGATGGCCGACACGCGTTAAGCAAGATAAAGTAAGGGAGTAAGGGAAATTACCTGGGGATGCCCGAAGATGATGTGGCATGGGCACCGCTGACATAAGGGTTGCAAATATCCGAAGGTGGCAGGCTAATTTAGAGGATTGCATTAAATGCCCGGCAACAACCATGCTGGCCGCATTAATTGGAGGATACCAACTCAATCCGTTGCATTAATGAGGATATGACCTGAACAGTGCTGAACGCGAAGTTAGAGCTTTGCACCATTGCCGACAGACAGGTGTCAGAGGGACAAGCAAAGTATATTGTGAGGTGTAGGGCCACGATGAAAGGAACAAATGATATAAATAAGAGTCAGAACACTACGGATAAGGGGGTTTTTTTTTTTTTGTTGAACCCTCTCTACCAAATGTATTGTATGAGGACCTTTAGTGAATAAAGAAACAGCACAGTCTTTAAGTTGATTTTATGCGTTTTTGGTCCTTACAATTGGCGCCGTCTGTGGGAACAACAACAACGTATCAAGTTCCATCAAGAAGTGTATGGCGGAGGTGTATCTAGAAGGGGAAGAATCAGTAAGTTCACGAAGCAGGGACGTAGCTGTAAGTCTCCAGCGTGACAAAAGGATGGGACATACCTCAGGGGTGGTGAAGGCACATGATGGCGGTCAGGGGGCTGAGCAACGATCACTAACTGAGGGGCATATGTCTCGCGACGATGTATTGCAACAGATGCAATCTGAGATAGATTACTTACGCAAGTGCGTGGATAGTAGGAAGCGGAGACGTAAGAGTCATGCTAGTTCTTCTAGTGACAGTTCGGAAGCAAACCTTGGAGGAATTCATCCCCCAGTATTTGAGCCTACTCAAAGTGTGACCCGTGCCAGCGTGTCTTCGGGCGTTAGGGCAAAACAGCAGAAGGAGGCGAGGATGCCTAATACTGATGGGATATATCACGATGACGGGAGTGATGCAATGGGTAAAGCCTTGAAGCAGATTGCCAAATCCCCTTTTGTGGCTAGGATAAATAGGGCAAAGTTACCTCGTAGGTTTTCTCAGCCCATCTTTACTATGTATAACGGGAGGACTGACCCTGTAGAGCATGTTAGTCATTTTTGTCAGAAGATGGCCGTTTATTCGAATAATGAGGCATTGATGTGCAGAGTTTTTCCCTCCAGTTTGGGGCCCGTGGCTATGAGGTGGTTTGATGCTTTGGCAGAGGGTTCTCTGAGATCTTTTGAGGAATTGACTAGGGCATTTGGAGCAAGGTTCATAACTTGTACTAGGATTCCAAAACCTTTGGACTCTCTACTGTCTATGTCTATGAGGGAAGGCGAAACACTCAAAACCTATTCTGACCGATACTGGGAAACGTATAATGAAATTGATGGGGATGTGGAAAGTGTAGCCGTGAGAACTTTCAAGGTGGGTCTTCCCGCGGAGCATGGGTTAAGGAAGTCTTTGACAATGAAAGCCGCGATAGACATGCGACAGCTCATGGACCGGATAGATAAGTATAAACGGGTAGAAGAAGATCAGATGCAAAGCAAAGGAAAAATGAAAGGGTATCTGGAGAGGAAGGATCTTCGGGGAGGGGGGTTTCAGGGTATTCGGCCCAAACGAGACTTTACAAGCCATCCGAGGACCGCTGAGTCTCCTCTAGTTAACTCATTATTTAAGGAACCCGTGCATCACATACTGGAGAAAATTCGACATGAGCCATATTTTAGGCCACCAAACAAAATGAGTGGAGATGCATCCACGAGAAACCAAAACCTCCACTGCCATTACCACCAGGATAAGGGACACACCACGGAGAAGTGCCGGACACTTCGCGACCATTTGAATCAATTGATTAGGGCCGGGAAGATCAATCACTTATTGGCACAGCCGAATGGGAATCAGGAACAACTAGATACTCGAAAATATTGGGGCCAGGCCCCTCAACCATCTCTAGGCACTATTAACGTCATCTTGACCCAGCCGAGAGGGGACTTTGGGAAACCTTCTCGGGTCATGACCGTTCAAAACAAGTGTGGGAATGAGGACGGGGAAGAGAATCATCAAACAAACAAAAGAATGAGATCCTCGGTGACGCCTATTTTGGGCTTTTCTGATAAGGATAAAGAGGGAACGTTTCAACCCCACGATGATGCCTTGGTCGGGGGATATGATGTGAAACGAGTCTTGGTGGATGATGGAAGTGGTGCCGAGATTATGTACCCGGACCTATTCAATGGATTAAAGTTGAAAGAGGAGAACTTGGAAAAATACGACCATCCGTTGGTCGGTTTTGATGGAAACCAGGTGATCCCACGAGGAATGATTAGGCTGCCCGTGCAAGTGGAGGGTTCCGAAGTACAGGTAAACTTCATAGTTGTTATGGCATATTCTCCACACACGACCATTTTGGCTAGACCGTGGTTGCATGCAATGGAGGCAGTTTCATCTACCTTACATGTGATGGTGAAGTACCCTATACGAGGAAGCGTGGGAGTGTTACATGGCAGTCAAACGGTGGCCAGGCAATGTTTAATGTCTGCCACTATTCGTACAGGCCGAGGTTCATTGGAAGGAGAAGTTCCTGAGACATCATAGCAATTAAAGGAGGCTGCTCGGGAAGTCAGCCTAGTTGAGGATGAAGGATCTGCCGAGAAGCTAACCAAGGTAATGATTGGGGAAGATAAAGAGAAATATTTTCAAGTTGGATCCAAGCTGCCGATACAGGAAAGAGAAGAGTTGATTCAATTCTTGCGAGATAATATTGATGTTTTTGCATGGACGACTTATGATGTACCAGGAATCAATCCAGAAGTTATTTGCCACCATTTGAATGTTAACCCCCGTGCGACGCCTAGACAGCAGCCTCTTCGGCGAGCATCTCAAGAACACGCAGAGGCAGTTAAAGAGGAGGTTGGTAAGCTAAAGCAAGCTGGTGCGATCAAGGAGATCTTCTATCCCGAGTGGTTGGCCAATACTGTCGTGGTAAGAAAGAAGAATGGGAAATGGAGAGTCTGTATTGACTTTACAGATTTGAATAAGGCGTGTCCCAAGGATCCTTTCCCTATACCCAGAATTGATCAATTGGTGGATGCAACTGTGGGGCACCCCCGAATGAGCTTCTTGGATGCATTCCAAGGGTATCATCAAATCCCTTTGTCACTGAATGATCAGGAGAAGACGGCTTTTCGTGCCCCTAATGGTAACTACCATTACCGAGTGATGCCCTTTGGTCTAAAGAATGCAGGGTCCACTTATCAACGAATGGTGACTAGAATGTTTGATGCGCAATTGGGGCGTAATATGGAAGCTTACATCGATGACATGGTAATCAAAAGTAAGAAGACAGAAGACCATTTGACAGATTTACAAGAGACCTTCTCGGTGTTAAGAAAGTATAAATTACGCTTGAATGCATCAAAATGTTCCTTCGGGGTAGGCTCGGGAAAGTTTTTAGGATATATGATTACTCATCGGGGAATTGAAGTTAATCCTGATCAAATTAAGGCTGTCTTAGGTTTGCATCCCCCTCAGAACCCGAAAGAAGTGCAGAAGTTAGCTGGTATGATTGCAGCCTTGAACAGGTTCATTTCACGGTCTGCAGACAGGTGCCGCCCATTTTATCGCCTTTTGCACAGGTGGAAAGATTTCCAGTGGTCTAATGAATGCAACTTGGCTTTTGAGGATTTAAAGCAATACCTATCTAGACCACCGGTATTATCGACGCCCGAGAAGGAAGAAGTGTTATATGCTTATTTAGCCGTCACAAATCACTCCGTAAGTCTTGTCTTGATACGGAATGATGATGGGGTTCAGAAACCAATATATTATATCAGCAAGTCTTTGCAAGAAGTAGAACAGCGATATCTACTGCTGGAAAAAGCGCTTCTAGCCGTGGTGCATGCAACAAGGAAATTGCCTCATTACTTCCAAGCTCACACCGTGGTGATACTCACTCAATTGCCACTGCAAGCTATCATGAGGAAGTCGGATTATACGGGTCGTGTAGCAAAGTGGGGAACCAAGCTGGGAGCTTATGATATCAAGTATATGCCCCGGACAGCTATTAAAGGGCAAATCCTTGCCGACTTCGTGGCCGAGTTCACGGAAGGTCAGGCTAACCACGAAGTTGCCGTGATGACAATAATGTCCATTAGGATGGAAAGTGTTACTCCTTGGGAAGTCTACACGGATGGGGCGTCAAATCGAAAAGGAGCCAGAGTTGGAGTCGTGTTAATATCTCCCGAGAAACTAGTCATTGAAAAGTCATTAAGGTTGGGATTCCCAGCCACTAATAATGAAGCCGAGTACGAGGCTCTCCTAGTGGGCTCTCAAATGGTTAGACATTTGGGAGGAAAGGTAGTGAGGATATTCTGTGATTCCCGATTGGTGGTGGGGCAAGTTAATGGAGAGTTTGAAGCAAAAGATGAATGGATGAGAGGCTATCTTAAACGAGTCCAAGGGGTGTTGGGTTTGTTTGACAGTTTCAAGGTACAACAGGTCCCAAAGGGACATAACTCTCATGCTGATTCGTTAGCAATGTTAGCCACTTCACTGGGTTCGAAGTTACCGCGTATGGTTATGGTGGAGGATTTATTGTCCTCTAGCTTGACCAGCGTCTCGGCAATACGGGTTCACAGCGTTCATGTAGGCCCAAGCTGGATGGACCCAATTATAGCTTTCTTGCAGCACGGAATACTACCTGAAGATGGAACAATGGCCGAGAAGGTACGAAGAGGTGCTCCCCGTTACTGGTTATCAGAGGAGCAAAAACTCTACAGGTGTTCCTATGCAGGGCCGTACCTCCTTTGCGTACATCCTGAAGCTGTAGAACCTTTGCTGGAAGAATTGCATGAAGGTGTGTGTGGGAGCCACACTGGAGGAAGATCATTAGCTCATAGAGCCATGACCTAAGGGTATTGGTGGCCAAACATGCAGAGAGCCTCTCAAGATTATGCCAAGAAGTGTGATCAATGTCAAAGGTTTGCACCAAACATACATCAACCAGGAGGTAACTTAAATCCGTTGTCCAGCCCATGGCCCTTCGCTAAGTGGGGTTTAGATATCGTAGGACCTTTTCCTCGGGCAACGGGTAATAGGAGATGGCTCATCGTTGGCACAGATTACTTCACGAAATGGGTAGAGGCCGAGCCGTTAGCCAACATTAGGGATGTGGATGCAAAAAGATTCATCTGGAAAAATATCATAACTCGCTTCGGAGTCCCTCACACCTTGATATCTGATAATGGTCTTCAATTTGATAGCAAGGCTTTCCGGCGATACTACGCAGAAATGGGAATAAGAAATGGATATTCAACACCGTCTTATCCTCAAGGAAATGGACAGGCCGAAGCAACAAATAAAGTCATCTTGGCAGGTTTGAAGAAACGACTGGACGACGCTAAAGGAGGCTGGGTAGAGGAATTACCTCATGTATTATGGGCTTATCGCACTACACCCCGAAGATCGACAGGCGAGACTCCCTTTTCAGTGACGTATGGAATGGAAGCTATAATACCATTAGAGTCGGGTTTTCCCACCCTGAAGTCCGACCAGTATGACGAAGCGAGCAATCATGGTAGGATATATGATTGTTTGAATACAATTGAGGAAAGGAGAGAAATAGCCAGTGTGAAGATGGGCAACTATCAGCAGAAGCTCAAGCGGACATATGACAAGGGAGTTAGGACCAGGCCCTTGGTACCAGGAGATTTGGTACTGAGAAAAGTAGTGGGGGCAGCAAAGAATCCTGCTTGGGGAAAGTTGGGTCCTAATTGGGAGGGGCCATATAAGATTATTTCAATAGCAGGAGTAGGGGCTTATCGTTTAGAAGATCTAGATGGAAGGGTGGTTCCTCGCCCTTGGAATGTAAATAACTTGCGACGATATTATTATTAAGAAAAGAATCTCCTTTTGTGTGTGGCTGCTGGTTATTTCAATTATGTACCAATAAAAACACAAGTGTTAAACTGACCTTAGTTCTTGTTCGGCTCCTCGGGCCACAAGTCTAAGAGAAATTAATCACTTGCAAAAACACAAGTGTTAAACTGACCTTAGTTCTTGTTCGGCTCCTCGGGCCACAAGTCTAAGAGAAATTAATCACTTGCAAAAACACAAGTGTTAAACTGACCTTAGTTCTTGTTCGGCTCCTCGGGCCACAAGTCTAAGAGAAATTAATCACTTGCAAAAACACAAGTGTTAAACTGACCTTAGTTCTTGTTCGGCTCCTCGGGCCACAAGTCTAAGAGAAATTAATCACTTGCAAAAAAAACACAAGTGTTAAACTGACCTTAGTTCTTGTTCGGCTCCTCGGGCCACAAGTCTAAGAGAAATTAATCACTTGCAAAAAACACAAGTGTTAAACTGACCTTAGCTCTTGTTCGGCTCCTCGGACTACAAGTCTATGAAGAATTAAACGCTTGCGAAAACATAAGTGCTAAACTAACTTTTTGTTCTTTTTTGGTCTAAAGGATCTCAAGCGTTAGCATAAACAAATCATTAAGCCTCGTTTGCTCATTATCATATTGAATCTCATGCCTTCTCTTTCAAACGTCAAAAACGATTAAGTAGTGGAATTATGATGCCCAGGTTAAGTTTTTCGTGTTTCTTCAAATCACAAGTATGATGAACAATTTAAAGAAATATTATGATTTTTAAGGTAAGCTTCTGAATTCGTATAAAGTGACAGTCGGATGGTAGCACATTGTAATAAGACATGTATGTGAAACAAAAAGAGAAGAACTAAATATTAGTTTCTTAACAAATACTCGTTACAAAATTGGGGCAATCATGTAGCCCCTTACATCCGTAAAAAAAAAAAAAAAAAAAAAAAACAAACAACAACAACAACAAAAGAAGGAGACAACCATGATAAAATGACTAAGCGACAGGCTGCTTGTCCTTCCTTTTCTCTGGTTCTTTGTCTTTTTTCTTCTTTTTTGGCTCTTCCGCCACATCACCCTCAATTGCTTCTTCCACGGGCTGAACTGTGGGAGAAGGGCCCTTTGAGGCTGCTGCACCAGAAGGATCAAGAACAGGAATAGGCTCAGCTGTTTCACTTGGTGGCATAGGGGGAGCAGGAGCAAGCCGAAGTGCTGTGGGGTAGTAAACACTATCTGGGGCTCGAAGTTCAGCATCGGCAGCTACCCCAGCAGCGTCCAAGGCTTGACCCCATACCTCCAAACAAAACGCCCTAGCAACCCCTTTGAGTTGGGCAGTCAGGCTATCCGAAGCCTTTTTCATTCCCGCATCGTACGCAGCTTGTTCCGCTACAGCCTGCTCCTGCTCCTTGGCGGCCAGTTTCTCTTGCGCTTGCTTAAGCTCAACAACAGTTAGAGCGAGCCTACTTTGGGCTTGTTTTTGAGCCTCAAGAGCAAGGTTTGCTTGAGATTCGTAGCTTTTCAGGGCCGACTCAGCATTCTTGTGAGCCTTTTCTACTTCGGACAGGTGAGTGAGGGTCTCTTTCAAGTTCAACTCAGCTTCTTTTTGTGCCCTCACTGCCGCCTCGGCATTCTGATCAGCTTTTCGGGCAAGATCCAGTGAGTGATCTACCCATTCCTCAGCCATAAATGAAGCTTGGACCGCCTATGATGTATTCGAGTAAAAACAAAAGAGTTAGTTATAATAAAGAGTTAAACTCATGTATAAACTGTGCAAAGGCTTAAAAAATACATTGGCTAAGTCCTGCTTCAAAGACAAGAAAACCTCCCTCTTACGGAAGGATCGTAACTCTGCCATATCCTCTGGAAGGCATAGAGCCTTCTCTAGACACTCGGCCACCAGGCTCGAGCTTCCCTTCTTCGGGTCCCTCAGGTTCACGTCATCCATAACAGGGCTGCCCGAACTGAGAGTGAAGTTGGGTCGCCAGGCTGACGCCTTCTTTGTAGGCTCACTACTGGGGTCCTTAGACGAACCAGTAGGAGCAACTTTCTTGGAAAGGGCTTTCGCAGCCCTGGTATCTTTAACGGAAGGGTCGAGATTCTCCCCTTCTTCGATTTCTATCACATGCTTGCTACTTTGGCCCCTTTTCCGTTTCTTATCCGTCGCCTCCGAGGAAAGTGCACGGGTAGTAGCTGGAGTGATTGGACGAGGTGGGACCGGAACCGCCGGTGAAGAGTCGCCTGCGTGCGCCTGCAGCAAGGCCAACAAGTCGGGCTCCTTCTCTTGAAAACCCATTTCGCTGGTTGACGGATTGGAGCTGGAAGGAGCGTCTGGACGGTAGAACACCTCAAAATCCTTCTCGGTCACCTCGGGAGGATTTGGCTCGGGTGTATCAACTATTTCCTCGGCTACAAGATTAGTAGCCTGGTCCAAGGGGGGATAAAGTAACTGGGCCGCAAGAGGAGCTGGAAGCTGTGCGTCTTGAGTTCCTGCAGGAGGAGGTGCGAGCAGTAGGAATCCAGGGGCCGCAACGTCAATCCGAGCTAAACGTAGATCTCTTGCTCTGATTACGTTCTTCGGGCTTTGGAAACGTTTAGTGGATGGTGTGTACCCGAGGATAATGTGGGCTGCTCGGAGTTGTCCGTCCCGGTGTACAAATATCTCTGATCGAAGAATCCGGTTTAGATCAGCTCGATTTACAGCAGATAAATTCGGAGCAGTATGGAAATCATCTGCAATAAGGAATGAAATGGTTAGAATGAATAAGTCAAACAAAGAAGAACACATGAAAATTTTGGTCATTCCTAAATGCCAGGTCAGTCCTCGGGAACATTACCTGGCGTCCCTTCTCGGGTAGGGCAGTGTAAGCCGTCATGCTAGTTGCCCGAGACGACAAGGTAATCTTCGTCCATCCCTTTACTCGAATCGGGTAAACAAGAGATTAGCCTAACGGAAGGGAATCTACATTTCATGTAATATTTAGTCCTAACCCCTTTTTGGCAGTTGTACACCCAATTTACATCTTGCCATGTCAAATTGGTCCCCATCTTTCGGTTAAGCGCGTCTACGCATCCTAAAATTCTAAGGACGTTTGGGGAACATTGTGAGGGGGTGAGCCTATAGTTTATTAAAAAATCTCTGGTTACTCTACCCATAGGAATCTCCATGCCCCCCTCGATAAACGCAATCATGGGAATCAAGACGGACTCAAGGGGGCGAGGTGCGAGTGGAATCTCTTCTTCCTCACAATACGTTATGTTTACGTCATCAGGGATCCTATATCGGTTTTTAAAGGCAGCCTTTGCCTCATCCGTGTTTACTAGCTTAGCGTACCTACCCATTAAACCCCGCGGCAAGAAGGGAAAAGCAAGCAAAATAGAGAGAAACGAAAGGAAATGAACACACCTCTGAAGATCGCTTAAAGATGGTCCTCGGGAGCTCACTCTTCTTTCAATCCTTCAGAATGCCAAAATGAGCTACATCCAGCCAAACGGTTTGCTTTTATAGGGGGGGTAAAAGAAATAAAGGCGGTAACTTTCCCGCTCATAATTGAAAGCGGGATCTGAACCGTGCATTACCCATCCAACCGTAGAACGTGCGCGAAAAAAGAAACGCCAGACTCCATAAATGCTCCATCGTGGGATACGAGGCGCCAGACGCGGGTCATGGGGCAGTGAAAAGACGGCTATACGTGTGAAAACGAGGGGAATGTAAGAAGCGTGTGTAAGAGGTTAAAACTTAGTTATTAACTGATCGTTAATAACTCAAGTGTTAAAGGGGCTGTTGTGAGGTTACGAGGACCCAAGAACCCGAAGACCCGAGGAAAGGATGGCCGACACGCGTTAAGCAAGATAAAGTAAGGGAGTAAGGGAAATTACCTGGGGATGCCCGAAGATGATGTGGCATGGGCACCGCTGACATAAGGGTTGCAAATATCCGAAGGTGGCAGGCTAATTTAGAGGATTGCATTAAATGCCCGGCAACAACCATGCTGGCCGCATTAATTGGAGGATACCAACTCAATCCGTTGCATTAATGAGGATATGACCTGAACAGTGCTGAACGCGAAGTTAGAGCTTTGCACCATTGCCGACAGACAGGTGTCAGAGGGACAAGCAAAGTATATTGTGAGGTGTAGGGCCACGATGAAAGGAACAAATGATATAAATAAGAGTCAGAACACTATGGATAAGGGGGTTTTTTTTTTTGTTGTTGAACCCTCTCTACCAAATGTATTGTATGAGGACCTTTAGTGAATAAAGAAACAGCACAGTCTTTAAGTTGATTTTATGCGTTTTTGGTCCTTACAATATGCATCCTAGTCATTTTTATGATCTATCTCTTGTGACTTTACCATTATCTAATTGTTGTCATTATAATAGGGAATTCTTGAGGCAAATTCAAATCCATCTAATAATAGAATACTTGCTACTACTAAGAGGTACAATAAAAAGAGTGACCTGAATAATAGTTTAGGATATTACAAAAAATCAATGTAACTTTTTGAAAGTTTTCTTGGAAAGAGTTGAAGTTTAAGTAATTGTCAAGGATAACCACTCGAAGTCATTAGACGTTGAGAAAGAGATTCTAAGTATACAAGTGGATGAGGACTCTTAAGCGCTAAGATTTTTATCAAAACTATTTGCCAAACATGAAATTTTTAATCTTTCAAAGTTGAAGTTGCTATGAGCAAAGTTGATGTAAAGTTAACCAAGAATGTTAATGGGAAGGGCGGTGACCAGGAGATTGTTGATGAGTAGGCTGACAAAGACGAGTTGTCTCATTAGATATCCAATCTTAGATTGCTTTCTTTTTTTTTTTTATCTATTTCCTCACAATACTTAATAGTTACTTTTCATTTTTGTTCTTTTTATTTACATATTTGTTTATGTTTATGTTTATGTTTATATATATATATATATATATATATATATATATATATATATATATTTATATTTTTTTATTTTCCACAATTACATTCTTCTATTCACTCACACACACACACACACACAATGAGAACCATAGTTATAAACATAAGTATAGTGGTTTATTTATTCATGCACAAAAAAAAAATTGTTAACTTGGTTTATAGATATGAGAATCAACGAGCATTCAAGGATCCATTGCATGTTCCAGTTGGGCCTATTACGAGAGCAAGATCCAAGAAGATCAAAGAAGCACTTAATGGGCTGATTCAAGAGATTTGAGCTGATTCTAACCCAGGACATTCCAAGCTTGGTCCAAAGGAAGATAAAGACGTAATAAATTTAATCCAAGCTATTGAGGGCTAATCTGGCTTAATTGGGAGTGATTTATAGCGTTGATTAATGGCTGATTGACTTTCCAACTCTATATCAGTTAATAGAGATTTTTTCCTATTCTGGAGATGCTATTTCAGACCAAATCTACCTAAATTTAGGGCTTTTACTATTCAGAACGTTTTTTTAGCTATTTTCCTATTTTTGATCTGCTAATTTCAGACCAAATCAACTTTTATTTAGGGTTTAATATTTAGTACTTTTTTAAAAAATATTTTCTATTTTTCAGTCATGTCTTATAAATAGCATGCACTCATTGTAATAGAGGATGATGGAATAAAAATCAGAAAAGGTAAGGCTTTGCTCTTCTTTTGGTTCTTTAGGGACTGTGAACTTATCAGAGATTCTTCCTTGTAGCGTTCAAACTTTATACCTTCGGTTCGTGATTCAATTATAATCATTGGGTCGAGGTATGTTACTTATACTTTTGGTTCGTGTTTCACTTATAAACATTGGGTCAGGGTTCTATCAAAATCTGATTTTTAGCTTTCCTGGGCAAATATTCCAATATTATTTGTTGGGTCTCAAAGCGTGTCGATTGAGGTTCGCATAATTATGTTTATGTTTATATATATATATATATATATATATATTTCTTATTTTCCACAGTTACATTCTTCTATTCTCTTACACACACACACACAATGAGAACCATATTTATAAACATAAGTATAGCGGTTTCTTTATTCATGCACAAAAAAAAAAAAATTGTTAACTTGGTTTATAGATATGGATGAATTGAATTGAAACTAATCTTGTAATATAACAAATTAGCTTTCAATTAATTAACTAAATTTAGGATTTCAAATGTCAATGCTTATCTAAATACCTAAAATTTATGTTTAATTCACAACATTTCTTACGTCAAATGAAGAATTTATATCCTTTTATTTAAATGAGCATTGTATCCATTTCTTACGTATGCCTCCAATTCCTCTTTGTCACACAATCTTGTGATAATGCTTGCTTCAACCTTGGTTTAAACGAGGAGAAATTGTATAATTTTTTTGCCTTATAGTGGTCGAATCAATTTCAAAAACCACAAAACATAACTCTTATTAAAACAATCCATGCGTGTCGACCACTACCTGCAAAACATAATAGTTAAACCTGGGAGCTCCATGAATGCTTGAAATTTAAAGTTTCTAAATTCTATCTCTTTCGCCAATGCTAGGTTAGACCCCACATCTTGTTTGAAAACCAAACAATCATGACATAGACTATTTCTAGTCCAATACATTGGGGTTTGATTTGGATCCCTTGCATCAATTCAAACGGTGGAGCACACATTGATGGGAAGTAAACCTCTAACCTTACTTCACTCTCTGCATTGCTAATAGAAACAATACGTATTAGATCTCTTGGACATAAGATGCTCATAACATCATCTCTTACTCCTTTCAGTTTTCTTTGCAAACAAACGTTCAATAAGTATTGGAGCATTAATATTTGTCAACCCCATATAGTCTAAGACTAAAAGGAGTGAACATCATAGCCAAAGTTTTGTTACACTAAAAAAGGTGAAGCATTCTATGAAGGCCAAAAATGAAGAATGACATATTGTTTCCATAAACAGAGTTTACCATATATATTGTACTCCTTTTGGTACTATTTCAGGGTGGGTGTAAGGGATGAGAAGTATGCAAATGTTTAAAGTTGTAGCAACCATAAGTTCTATATAACAACCTTTGAATGGATTGAAAGAATCCACACCACGTAAGAAAATAATTAAATTGCACAACATAACTCTTGTAGCATGAATGAACCCATGTCAAAGCATTCACCATTAGTTAAGGCTTCAATAGTTGGAATGTAAGGATGGGTACTTCTTTTTTTGAGTTGGACACAAATTTATTTTTAAAACATATTTGCAATTTTGAAAACATATTGAGATGGTTATAAAACCAACACCATAGCCCATAGAATTGCCTCTATATTTAAATACTTTATTGTGGTAGATTGGCCAAAGCCCGCTATATACCCATTCTAAAGTGGCAGTTTTCAAGATTGCTGTAATATAATGCTTATAGCGGTGGTTTCTAAAACCACGGTTAAACAAAAATTCGGCAGAAACCTTTTTTTTAATGATTGGCTTCAGGAAGCTTAAAGCTACAAAGTTTAAGAAGAACAATGAGTTCTAGAGATTATTATATTTATCATAGAAGCACTAGCTTCTAGAAAAGATCGAGCCTAAGAATAAAATTCCTTAGCTTGGGATGACTACGAAAATAGTTGTCCAATCAAGGCAATGGCTTCTAGAGATCATTGGGTTTATTAGAAAAGCACTAGTCTTTAGAAGAGACCAAGCCTAAGATTAAAATTCCTAAGTCCAAGATGAGGAAGTAAATAGTCTAACAACACAATTGCTTCTATTGGTCATTGTGCTAATCAAAAAAGCACAAGCCTTTAGAAGAGACCGAGTTTAAAACTAAAATTTCTAAGCACGTACCAGATGGCGAGAGAAATCATGGCTTATCCAGAGAGATTACTATGGCTTTTAGAGATCATTGTGCTTATTATAATAGCAGTAGCCTCTAGAAGAGACTAATGGCCTGTTTGGATGTTTAAAAAAGGAGGGGGAGTAGAGTAGAGGGAAGAGGAGTAATTCAATTACCTTGTTTGTGAGTATTTTAAGGAAGGAGGGGAAGGGGTTTGAAAGGGTTTGAAGGGGTTTCAACTACCTCCAACCTCCTCATTTTTAATTCCCCCAAATTGGAGAGATTTGGAGGGAGAGTAGAGCACATAAAATTATTGATAAAGTAAATTACCTAATTTACCCTTATTATATTTATAAAATTACAATGTTAAAAACAAGGGGAATGGCTAACTACTCCCTTTCCCCTTACTAATTATAAAAACATCCAAACAAGGTGGAGGGTAATCATTCTCCTCTACTCTCCTCCCCACTACTCCCCTCCCCTCTACTCTCCTCTACTCTCCTCCCTCTCTAAACTCCCAAACAGGCCATAAGCTTGCGTAAAAATCTCCTAAGAGGGAGAATGTAATCCACTGGGTCTACAGCTTTTAGAGATTGTTGTTACAGGCCTTAGGAGATTGAACCTAAGTGTTCATTTGATTAGGGAGCTTTGGGGGAGGAAGGAAAAGGAGAAAGGAAAAACAAGGGAAAATTGGTGTTTGAGCTTTTGGTTAAGAGGGAGAAATAGGAGATTTTGGTGGAACTTAGGTATTTTCTCTTCTAACCTACCAAAATTAATCCCCCACATTTGAGACAAAAATTGTAGAGGGAAAGAGAGTTGATGTGAAACGACTTATCTACCCAATATTCCAGACAAACATATATATATATATGAAAAAAATTAAGAAAAAATTACACTTTACCACCCTAAACTATGCACTAGATTATACTTTGCACTCTAAACTATCTAATTGCACACTTTGCACCCTAAACTATCACACTTTGCACCCTAGTGTTATTTTTGATGTTATATTTAACAGAATCTTGGTGCATGTGACAATATCACATGCTTCTTGCTTAGGTAGAACAAAGTTAAAAGACTAAAACGCTCATCCTTAAAAGACTAAAACAAATTATGGATAGTTTTGTACCATAATTCTTGGGAAATTTTTTTCCCTCTCTTTTCCTATTAGCTGAATCTGTTTGAATTGTGCTCAATTCATGGAACACAATTCATAGAAAAAATTATATTTTTTCTTGATATAACTTATACAAGTCTGTTTGAGTTGTCTTTTTTGTGTCAAATTTAGATCAAGTTGAGATGGAAAACTATAATGGATATTGGTAGTCTCAGCAATCTTTAATGACCACGACAAAAGAGGGTACTTTTTTAAGAAGGCTGAAAGTGCTAATTGTTTTTGTTTTAATTTATTAGTCCCATATATGGCTGAAAAAAATTGGGTTTTGTTTTAATAGATTTTGAGGAAGGGTGTTATAGTCTTTTAACTTTGTTTCACCTAAACAAGAAGCATGTGATTGTAACATACACCAAGATTCTGTTAAATATAACAGCAAAAATAACACCGGGGTGCAAAGTGTGATAGTTTAGTGTGATAAGTGTGATAGTTTAGGGTGCAAAGTGTGCAGTTGGATAGTTTAGGGTGCAAAGTGTAATTCAGTACATAGTTTAAGGCGGTAAAGTGTAATTTCCCCAAAAATTAAATCTTTTATGTCATTTGATTTTTTCTTCTCCCATCCTTAAAATGAAGTTGTTTAATGAAATCTATTATAAATTAAATCATTAAAATAATAACAAATGATTGAAAAAGATAACAATTTTGTAAAAAAAATTCAAACTCAAACTTTTGCACACACTAGGGGCCATCAAATCCTTATGTTTTGGCTCAACATGTAACACCTTTACCAATCACTGTCTTTGTGAAAAACTTAAACCATGAGTTCGAGGTTAAGGCTGATCTGAAAATAGCCTAAATAAACTGCTTTGGGAACCTGAAAACACCAAACAAATAAAAAAATCAATCATTATCAGAACAATTAAACAACCAAAAAGAGGTATCAATTTCATTTAAATGAATAAACAACCTTTTGAAATTACAATAGATGAAGAAGAATAAGTCTAAATCAAAACCTTAATTCAAACAAAATCTAACTCAATCACCTAATTCAAAACCAGCTAATCAGAATACCAAAGCTAAATCCTATTATACCCCCAAATTTAAAATGAAATTTTACTTTTTAGGCCTCTGTATATTTGGATAAAGATTTAGTTTTTCAAACATTGAAAACTCATAGCTTGTCTAAAATTGTCTTATGGGTAACATCTAATATAACAAAATAGTAACTAACATTGACACCCAAAAATTTATAATACATTTAGAACCTTATTCAAAAGTTTTGAATTAAAATAACACAATATAAAGAGATTAGTAAACCAAAGTGCTCAGCTTCACTTCCACTAACAAATAAAGATAACAACACACATAAATATCTACATAGTTTCCAAAGGGTGGACTTGAAACAACTCACATAAATATCTGCATATTTATGTATTTCCAACTAAAATAATCCAGCATATTAACATAAATAACCTAGCCTTCAAAAAAGGTCAAGTCAGTGCACCCCATTTTGCATATAACCACATCCCGGTCAAGTAGCAATATCTAAGATATTAACCATCATTGTCATAAATATATGTTATAAAACAGATTCCGCATCAACTATTTAACACATCATGATGGCAAACTCATTTGACATTAGAACCATCTAATTTTTATTGGTATAGAAGATTCCTAATCGAAAGCTAAACACATGCAAGATACGGGTGTCTTGTACAGACCAAAACTGGGTTCTTGGAGTACCAAATACCATTTTTACGGATAAATTGATAAACTAAACATGGATCATCAAAACATTTCCCCCAAGAATCAATAACACAATTAAAAGACAATGGACTTACAACTATTTAATAAATACAACCATTAGTAAGTCAAAACCTAGCAAAGGCATTTACCTTTGAGATCTTACTTTATCATCTTTTTCTGCAATTAGAAGTGCATCTTAATTTATCTCACCCTAATGGAAGTATATTGGGTACTGTAGTTGTGCTTATGTACATCATTATATAAGGCAAACAAAACTGCACATATAGACATGGAAGGAGGTGCCATGGAGATGATGCCAAACATTGACCTATTATGCAAAAGCAAAATTTGTGAGATACATACTAGCAAAAATGATTTGGTAAAAAGTAACCTTGTGAAAGAGATATGTTCTAAAACTTTCCTCTACATATAAATTTTGAGTTTCCATTTTAAAGAAATACATTCAACTGTTTCTAATTTCAATTGACAACCCATGTACATAATTATTCTTGTAGGCCTTTTGTCGAACACCTAACAGATGTGGCCAAGAAATAGAACTTAGTTGATGTATAGGTGCTGAAACAGAGGAACTTAAAAAAATTTAGAATAATGTAATCTAGAAATAAAAAACTTATTGACAGAATATTGATATACCACCAATTTCAGGCTTCAGCTAGAAAATCCAATTTATGTTCAATACATACAACAAAAGAAGTGGGCATGAGGATAACCTTATTGCAACCCATGAACACCATTGTTAGTCTATTACCTCGCCTAGCAAATCTGTCTCAAAGAGCTCCTTGTCAGTTATCGCAATCTTCTTCAACACAAATTTCCACCTTAAATCGCCAGAACCTAAAAAAGGAAAAGAAAAGAAAAAAACCCCAATTTGCTTCAAAATTGAGATGGAAAAATAAATAACAAAAATTTCCACCTTAAATTGCTAGAACCTAAAGTCCAAAAATAAAAAATAAAAAAACTTTTTTAATCCCAGCAAACCAAAGGCCAACCATTCAGCCATAGCAACCCAAAACACCAAAGTAGATCACCCATAACCACAAACAAAATTCCATGAAAAATTGAAGTGGAGAAAAATCAGTATATTGGAAGTAATAACTTGGCAGGTAGGTTTTCAATTGAAGAGCAAATCAGAATTCTTAACTTGGGTTTGGACTTCATTTACAGAGGAGGCTGGCTTTAGTTGCAATTGACGGCTAAAACCCAACACACCTGAGGGTTAGGAAGTGAAATCCCTAAAATGACAGAAAAACCTAATTAAAGACGAAATCCCTAAATTTACAGAAAAACCTAATTAAAGACAATAGGAAAAGATATTATTCATAGATTAATTGAGAAATACCGAGAGAGAATGGTCGAATACGGAGAGGGGGTTTGCCTGACTTGTATCTGCAATTGGAGTGAATTAGTTCAAAGGCGTTTTGGACGACGGAGAAGGGGAAAGGAATCAAGTATTATTGGAGCTAATAGGGGTCTAGGTTTTGGATGATGGAGAAGGGGTTTGGCCGTGGGGTGTGTTTTGGACGATGTAGAAGATTTGACTATGGGGTGTGTTTTGAATGACGGAGAAGTGGAATAGGGAAGGGTTAGAATTTAGTTTTTTGTATTATTGGGTTTCATGTATTATCGGGTTTTAGAAAAAAAAAAAAAAATTGAATTTTTTTTTAAGTAATGCTGATGTGGAAAATTTTAGAGGGGTCAGAGGTTTTGATTTTATATATATACTAGTTGCTAACTCGTGCGATGCACGGGATAGTTTTTAAAAAACATATATATTTACTTTACTTAGAGAAATAATCACTTGAAACAAATAAGAATTCACCTCTACTTACTATGGCTCAAAACATACTACGTAAGTATAATTTTATTTGAAATGTAATCAAACATTAAAGGAAACTAAACAATTGTATATCAATTATTGCAAAATATCTAGATGAACAAAAAATATATAATAAATGAATGCTTAGGCAAATATATTCCTTACACTTTGTAAAAAAATATAAATTATGAAGTAAACAAAGAAAGCACCAGATTACCAATCAAAGTGAGTATTGGCTTTGCAATGCCCCAATTTATACTATCTCCCCTTTGCCCTACTCTTCCCATTTATTGGGCAACAATCTCTTCTTCTTCTTTTTTTCTATATCAATTAACACATGTCAGAACAAAGAAAAAACAACAAAATTGAACTTTATGTGATATCCCAAAACATTAATAGTGAAACTAAAACAAATCCAAATATTTTATTAATAGTGAAACTAAAACAAACACAAATATTTAATTAGATTGTAAAAAAGGGAAACTCAATACAGATCAAACCAAAAAAAAAAAATCCATCTTTGTTTCTTATAAAAGACCTTAAAACATAACAAAATTTTCCAACATACTCAAAATATGTCTTTACCTGCACATCACAGGGTCCAATTGTATCCTTGTGGCCTGCAGAATCTTGATGAGTAATGCCTCACTAAAATCCAAAAACCCCAATTTTAATTTCTTTACAATTAAACCTGATAATAATCAAGCAATTGAATAACTTTGTGACAAAGTGTACCTGTAACATGTATGTGACAGTCAAAAGACCTGTAAAACAGAATATATATCAGAATATACTAAAATTATCATACATAATGGGTCAAGATTAATGAACGCACATAATATCAAAAACAACCATGAGTGCAGAACCTCTATGTGGATGATCTAGAAATCCACCAAGAGGAATCACTGCAATCCATATCAATCAAAGAAAATTGAAATTTGAAAAAGATCAAAATGAAAAATTTTCATACATTAAAAATAGTCAAACATTAGAGGAATCCAAATTCTTCAAGTCAATCCTGAAAATCTAATACCCAGATGATAAAAACTCAAGAAAACAATATAACCATGAATCAAAATGGACACAAACCAAACTTTAAGGAATGAGAGGAGTGAGGCCTTACTGAAACACCAACCAAACTTTAAGGAGTGAGAGGACTATGGTTGGAGAGGGAGTTGAGGGCGACCTTGGAGGTAGAATGCTTGACATGTTCGGTGGAATCAGAAATTTCAAAGTGAATGGGAGCAAAAGAAATAGAACCAGAAAAGAGTCGGGGGTTTTTTTTTTCCTTCAAAGATATCGTGTCACTTGCATGGTATTCATATAACTCTAACATCGAATTCTGCAAAAGACAATTAAAATCTACCAAGATTTTTCTGTACAAATGTTTGGCTGCCCCAACCTTATCATGAGAAGAATTGGAACAGAGGAAAAAAAATGGGAAGAATTGGAGTTTGATTTTCAAATAAAACTCAGATTTCAATTATATATCAACAAATAATACACATTGCTTCTGTACTGTTTTGCAGAAAATAAACTGAACAATAAGGAGGAAAAAAAGGAGTGAAACGGAACAAACAATATGGAGAATCACCCTCACCATTGACTAACTTGAAAGCCCATCCTTCAAGACTTGTAGTGTCCAATCTTCTAAATCTTGGTTGCTTCAATAGATTTTCTTTTGAAACAGAGCGATGTGAGTATTGGGCTTGAGAGAGGAGATATTTTTATTCACAGAAAGGCGAGAGATAAAGAATGATGGTGGCTGTGGGTTGTGGAGAAAAAATTGATAGTGAAGATGGGCAAAGAATTGGTTTTGAGGGAGGAGAAATTTTTTTTTGGTGTTATTGGGTTATATGTATTATCGGCCTTAAGTGAAAAAAAAAAATTCAGAATTTTTGTTTTATTTATTTATATAATACTGATGTGAAAAATTGTGGTGCGAGCAGAAGTTTCAGTTTTCAACAAATTATGGTGCTAGCATAAGTTTCAGTTTTACAATATTGTTGATGTCTATTTTTCCGAATTAGCATAATAAAATTTCTCTTCCCCTACTTTGCTAGGGGTGGTTTCTTAAAAGAAAGAAAAAAAAAAAAAAAAAGAGGTAAGCATCTTTTAATCATCTCATTTTTAAAAAATGTTACTAATTCTAGTTACACATTTTTTTTTTAAATGGTGTTTTGAAAATACGATTTCAATTATAACGATGAAATTTTGAAATCGGGTTTTAAAAATAAGATTTCACAATTTAACTAACATAAAATTTTATGTCTCGTAGACATGTAACTATCATCACTCAAGATTCATAACAATTTCATACTTCCAAATAAACATTTGCCACATTATTAAAAAAATTATGTGAAATCCACCAAGAAATTACTTTCAATTGGATCACCGTTGTTCTTTTTTTTTTTTTTTTTTTGAACACCTAATTTGGTTCCATGCTAATAATAACTTGCTGTTAAGTTAGTAATTATCATCAATTCACCTGCGAAAAATGCATTTGTAGCACACAACCTACACCATTGGAAGAGTAGTTATTAAAATAATAATAATAATAAATATAGATGTATGGCAAAAAATTTCTTCAAAAATGACAGGTCAGCGTCAAATCTTCTTCTTTTCTTTTTTTTTTTTCTTTTTTTTGGAGAAAAAGGTCAGCATCTAATCTAAATGACATATATTCCCCCACCAAAAATACTATCTAGTAGCTAAAGAAGAACTTCAATGCTCATTGCTCAGAGAACGAGCTTCTCAGTGAACTTCAATGGCAACTCAACACAGCCAAAATCTTCTCTTTTAAAAAAAAAAAAAAAAAACTTTTCAATCAATCGTCCCCTTTTGGGTTCCTCCCTCTTAGTCTTTAGAGCACGCTCCGTCGCAGCTGGATTGTTAGTCTTTAAAGGTGAGATCTTCTGGGTTCCTCCCTATTCATTTACTGTTAATCCATATGGTTAATTTGTTGGTTATTATCTCTAACGCTTCTTTATATTTATAACTTTCGATTATTTCTGTAAAGTACTAAAATTTCCCTCCTTTTAAACCTTAAAATCAGGTCTTTTACTTTTATGGGTCTATAAGTTAATTTTTTTAAATAAAATTTGTCTCCAAAGAGCTATAAAAATGATTTTTTTTCTTTTTCTTTTTTCTTTTCAAGTGATGGTTATAGCTGAAAACAGCTTTAAAGGCTGATTTCACGGTTCATGCTTTATAAATCAACAACTATTCAGTATAATTTACCAAACACTTAAAACACCAAAGAGCTTTTCAGTTAATTCTAAACCTTTAGCTCTACTTCCTACAACAATGTTAAAGAGGCACTAAAATTTTGAAAGTGTGGGGAGCTCATTTGAACATGCTATTACTTTTATGGTTGTTTTGGCATTTCATAGCTTTTATATGTGGGGTAATCTACAGGCTAGCATGAGTGAGGGAAACAATATAATAAGTTGACATGCGTTAGAAACAAAATTGCAAACTAACGTCTCAAGTTTGAAAGACTTGAGTTTTAAAAATCAAAACCAAGTCTTTAAGACTCAATTTACGTCGGCCTAAATATAAAACGCAGACTTCACACTGCCTCTAACTAGTCCTCAGTCCTCAGTCCTCAGTGCTCACTGCCTCTCTGTACACTCACCCATAACACTCCTCACTGCCTCTAACACTCCTCACTCAGCCATAACACCCACACTTCTCACACCACATGAATTGGGTGTGTGATAGCTCTAGCTTTTGCACCATTGATGGCAGCACCCACATACACTATCACAATCTGCCCAAATGCAATCCTTTTACACATCAAGTGTGTTGACTCAGGCAAAGCAACTAAAAATGCATTGGTTGCCACTGCCAAAGCTGCTAGCTCATTGGTGAACCTGGCTGGCCCAATCACCCACAGGCATAGCATGGATGGAAGCAAAGCCTGAATGGTAGCAAACAAGGCATGCCAACAACCTCTTAGAGCATCACCTAGTGCCGCATCAGACTCAATTAGGATTGTTGTCACAAAAGAAAAAGCTGGATATCTTAGAAAGTGCTTGACAGAGGCTGGGCTGTACAGAGTGGTGCAGCCAACTATGGTGCATGCTAGTATGGTCCGTAACGCAGAGCCTAAGTGCACATGCCACACAGCTCCTGTTCGGCCTGTTCTTGGCTCTGTGCATGACATTTCAAGTGTTGTAGGGCTTTGTATGCAAGCTTAATTGCTCCAAGGAGCTGCAAAGGCAGAAGGGGTTTTCACTTTTGCATTTGCACACACGTTGTTCTCAAATGTATTTGTTTTAGGTAGCTCAAGAGATTAGAGTTCTACAGAAAATGAACGCATGAAACTATACTCAAGGCCAGCTAGAGTCAGGGGAAAAAAGGAAGAAGAAGAAAGAGAGGGTAAAAAGATATGTTTAGAATGAATCCAATAAAAGGGAACTCAATTTGTTTTGCTTTCTCATTTGTTAGACAGACTAAGTTTTGAGCATCACTGGACAAGTTATTGTTTGAAGCTTAACTTTGGATGCAGGCAAAAATGGGGGATTTTTTTTTTGGGGGGGGGGGGGGGGGGTGGTGGTCTACACTTAGTGTTATGGCTGCATTTCATGGTCATATTGCTAAGGGAGCTACAGAGTTGGTTTCAAACTTCTGCTGGATTACTTTTATATGCATGCTTTTATTCAATACATCTGAGATAATGGCACGGTCTGAGTGAGAACTTGTATCTGAGGATGAAATAACACATTTGGAAATATTAAAAGACGCATTGTTGAGGACAATTCATGACATTGATTTCAAATTTTCTCAGGCAAACAGAATCCGTTCACTTTTACTACTTCTAACTGGTTTTCTTCACATATTCATCTATACGTTCTGCTATATGCTTTCAGGAGGCTTTTTCAAAAGAGGATTTTCTCAGGATTCACAGCCACTGTGGCTCTTCTTATTGATGGGAGGATTTTAATTGCTAATGTTGGTGACTCAAAGGCCCTTGTTTTTTGCACAAAGAAAATTCAGTCTGGTCAAGGGTACTGGTTCTCTGATGAAGATGATGATGATGATGACGGGGAGGATAACAACAACACAAGAGAGGAAATTCACCAATAGTAAATGTAAAAAAATATCCACAATGCTTGATTCAATCCACAACAATTTGGTATAGCAAATTCACCAATACTATGCAATTTGATTCAAAAATGAGTGCTTAGTAAATTCTCAAACACAGCATGGTACTTGAATTCAAATCATGAAAACCACCTACTATTCTTTAGTCCCAAAAAAAAGCTGAAAAAAAAAATGCTATACTCTAGTTCATTCAAATCATGAAAACCACCTACTATTCTCTTAGTCCAAAAAAAAAAAAGCTGAAAAAAAATATGCTATACTCTAGTTCAGTCAAATCATGAAAACCACCTACCACTCCTTTCATTCATCCAATTGGGCCACAGCACTTGTTCCAGCTACATCCCTTTGACTATTTCCAGCCTTCAATGTCGCTAATATGTCAGATGCCCGCAAACTCTTGCAGTTGTGCCTAGCATTCCCAAAGACCAAAGCGGGTAAGAAGTAAATTAAAACATTAAAGAAAGTAGAATTTAAGAGGTAAGAAGTAAATTCAAACATTAAAGAAAGTAGAATTTAAGAGAATTAACACTAATGACTTACCCTCAAGAAAATGCTCAAAATAGGCGCTATAATGACTTCATGGTCACGGATAGATCTGATCTTGAGTTTCTCTATGCTATTCCTGATACCGTGCACAGTCGACATTAATATTGCATCAATTTTATAAACCTACAACAAACAAAAGATAATGATTAACAAACATTAATTAATTAGTTAAGAGCATCCACAGCAGTGGAGCTAAAAATTTAGCTTTTTAGCTCCACAAAAAGTTACTTTATCTATTTTACCTACTCACTTTACAAAACATGCTGCAGCAGTGGATCTATTTTAGCTTTCAACACAATAAAATAATATAAACATCACAATAAAATAATATATCTATTACAATAAAATAATATATCCAATACAATAAAATAATATATCCACTACAATAAACAACAATCACAACCACCCGCAACCGCAACTGCAACCACTGCCACTACCGCCGCCGCCACCGCAATTGCTACCACCGCCACTACCACTGTCGCCGCCGCCGCCGCAACAATCTTTATTTTTTCTTCTTCTTCTATTTATTCTCAAGAATTATATTTTTCAAAAAAAAATGTTACATCCACAATATTTTTTACAATACTTTCACGAGAATCATAACAAAATCTTATATGGAAAATTGTTACTAATTCTAATTTAATCCCGCCATTAAAATTATATTTTTACTCACCAATATTAGTTAATTACTTAAAAATTTATTGTGAAAATATTGTAAAAAATTTTTAAATTGAGATGTCTTATTCTTTGCTTTTCTTTCATCCGTTTCTTTTCTTTCTTTTTTTTTTTTTTTTTTCTCTTGCATTTTCTCCACCACACACGTAGATAGCACTCCATCCACTCCTTTTTTTTTCTCTTTACTTTCCCCTTTCTCCAAACCCACCCTCCCTCTTTCTTTCTGCCTCCTCCAGCTCTCTCGTTTTCTCCTCTCTTCTTCTTTTTTTTTTTTTTTTTTCATCTTCTACTTGATTCCATAAATTCTCTAGCTCTTATTGTGGTTTGGGTTCGTGTGTTTGGGTCCGTGTAGATCGGTAGTGGTGGTGGGTTTGCTCATCAATGGTTTTTTTTTTTTTCCTTCTATTTTTGAGATGGGTTTGGTGATTGATGGTAGTAGGTTGATGGTGTTGGTTTTGGTTTTGGTTGTGTTGACGGTGGTGTGGATTTAATGGGTTTTGGGGTTATTTTGGTTGTTGTTGGTGGTGGTTCATGGTGGATTTATGGGTTTAGTGGTGGTGGATTTATGGGTTTTTGTGTGTTGGAGGTGGTGGAGGTGTGTGTATGGTGGAGAGGTTGCTGATTTTTTTTTTTTTTTTTGTGATTGTTGGGGTGTGTGTGGTGGTGAGGTGGTGGAAGAGACAGTGTCGGCTTGGGTCAGTGACGTTGAGGCCGGCGGAGGTGCGGTGAGCTTCAGAGAAGGAGAGACTGAAATGGATGAGCTTTCCGGAGTGACTGAAGCGAGGAGGGACAGCGTGAAATGAAAGCCAGGGAGCAGGGAGTCTGATAAATGGTTTTTTAATGGAACCCGAATAAAATACTATTTTTTTTTTATAACTTTCAGCTACAGTGCTCATGTATTGATACATGAGCACTGTAGCGCAAAGCTAAAAAATTTTAGCTTTGCCTCCACTGCTGCGTATGAGATTTTGTGGTTTGAGTGAAGCTAAAATAGCAATATAGCTATTTAGCTCCACTGCTGTGAATGCTCTAACAAACAAAAGAAAAATTTAGACCGGTTCCTTGAATTCAAAGACAGAATAGTAATAAAGATGAACATACCTTCAGTCTCAAGTCATTAATATGTTCAGTGACTATCTCTGTAACATCATTATCTGTCTTTGCATCCATTAATTGGGTCTTTATGATTTTCAGCATCAACGCCTGATCATCCTTAACCTCCATCTCAGACAAGATTGACTTGTAAGTTTTAGCATTATAACCCGAGTTCTGTTCTCTTGCCAGATTTTCTTCATGACAGATGTTTCGTATATCAGTCCAAGCCTTTAAACTGTTGCCATACTCTCTCTTTTTATAATATCTTTCCTTTAAATCAGAACATTCTTGGGTGAATATCTCGCCAAGCCTTTTCTTTTGAAGTTCACGAACCATCTTGAAAACTGCCCAAGCGCGCAGTCGCATATCCATCACCGGAGAGTCCAAAAGCAGCTCTATTATATATGGTTCATCCAAAATTAGAGTTGAATCCTCCATCGTAATCTTGGAATCGGAATTGGAAGAAAGGTGAAATTCTGCAGAATACACGCTGGTCCTCATCTTCAACAGAAACGAATCTATGGCAGCCTCTATTCCCAAATCTTGTGCTTCATCCAAAAAGTCATCAACCTTTTCCAACTGATCAGTTTCTAACATCCTTAACAGAAGTATACTTTCTAACTGCTCAGTTGCCAACAATTTGGGCAAATTCGATAACCAATTATTCACCCCACTAAAATGGTCGTGGTTGATGTGGGCCAACCAAGATTCTTCATTATCGAACCTAACAGAGCAGAAAATGCATCCAAAGGAAATGATATTTCCTTCTTCCAAAAGATCGTTCAATACTTCTTGCACCAAATGATTGTTTTTGAAGTATTTTTCAATTGAAGAAATTGGAATCTTTGAAAACTTTTTCTTTTGATCTTCCTTCAATCTTTCCCAGTAGGTAGAAAATTGTGTCAGTGTGTTTGAATCATTCTTCACCCTTCTGCTCTTTCTTTCTTCTCCTTCTGGTCCCACTTCAGCATTGAGAAAATTGATCCAATTCTCTAAAAGCTTCAAACAAAAGTAACGCTTTTGATTTTCATACTTGACAAGTACAGAATCTGCCTTGGCGATGAACGAGTCGAATTCATCGTCAGTTTTCAGATAGAATGAAGGGGTTGTCATGGTGGTAAAGGAAACTGGTGGTGTTGGAGGGTACGTGTAAGGATTCTAAGACTTCTTGGAACTCAAGCAAGCCCACCCTTCTCAGAGAAGAAAAGAAAAAAAAAAAATTTGTTGGAAGCGGTTTTCTTTTTTTCCCTCTACAAAATGGAGTTGTGGCAAGAGAATAGAATATATGCTAAATCCACCCACTACCCGCTAGGCCCTACGCCCCTACCCCTAACTCCCTAGACCCTACGCCCCTACCCCTATCTCCCTAGGCCCTAACCGCCTACTCTCACCTAGATTATTATTATTATTATTTTTTTTTTTTCCTTTTTGGTAATAATCCCAAATTTGAAATCTACACAGAAAATTAACACTCTTATTCTTACATTTGATCCTTCAACCTTCAAGCTTACATCTTAAAATAAAGACCTATTCCCTAATTTAAGCCTCGACATTTTTAAACAAACCATTAAATGCCATTCATACATATGGGTGCAGAATTTGTAGTTTTGGAAGCCAACAATAATGTCCCATGCTTGGTCAAGGTGAATGAAACCTTACAAACACCATCAATCTCCACATTCCCTAGGCCCTACGCCCCTACCCCTAACTCCCTAGGCCCTAATCGCCTACTCTCTCCTAGATTAATGTTGTTATAAAAGCTAAACTACAATTTTTTTCCTTTAAGATTTTGTTAAAAAATAAAATAAATTTTTTTTTTATTTCCATCAAAATCAATATCACCCTGTTTCAATTTTGAGAATAATGTGATTTTCAAAAAACTGCTTTGCAAATAGAATGATTCATATATCTCCTAAAAAAAAAAAATGATTCATATAGATATATTATCAATTTACCTATAGGAAATCAAAGGGTTTTTTTTTTGAAGGCGAAATAAAAGGTTTTAAGTGAAGCATGATTAATAAAATTTTAGTAGAGTCGAATTTAATGGTAAAGTGGAGCAAGAGTGATATTGTGTCATTTTTAACAAGTGTAGAAGTCTTCTCATGACTAACTATTAATAATCTATATTTACTAGCCTGTGAGCACACATGAGCGTGTGCTTAAAGGCTCTTCTATTCTTTTGGTAAAAGTTAATAATTTGCATTCATTATAAATTAGGATTACTATATTTTTCAATCCAAAAAAAAAACCCAAGGGTGTGATGAGTGTTATGTGTGAAGAAAAATTAATAATTTTAAGAGAAATGATATGTTCACAACATTTTCAAAATATTTTTACAACAAATCATAAGTGACAGGTTGTTACGGGTTGTTATTGTTGGGGAAAAAAGTAATCTTAGTGTTAAATTCAAATTTTAACCAATATTAAATTTAAATTTTAACCATCTATAATTTGTTGTGAAAATGTTGCGAATGTAGCACCTTTCTAAATTTAACATTTGGTACAAACGCATAACATTCATCACACCTCTAGGTATTTTTGTAATTGAAAAATGTAGTAATCCTAATTTATAATAGATGCAAATTATTAACCTTTAACAAAAAAATAGAAGATAGTATTCCGTAATTATCACACGCTTCTTAGATGCTCTTCTATTTGTTTGGAAAAAAGTTAATAATTTGTATCAATTATAATTTGGGATTACTACATTTTACTATCTCAAAAAAAACCTAGGGACGTGATGAAGAATTATTTCACTTGCAAAAGCAACTTATATTGCATAGACATTTTTTTTTTTGGGTTACTTTTCATCTTTAAATGTTTTCTTAACAAATAAAATTAACCGGAGAAAAAGGAAGAAATAAAGAAAATGAAAAAAAAGGGAGAAAATTACCGTAAAATATGTGAATAATGTTTACCTTTGACTTTACAAATAATAATTGTAGGGGTATTGGGCCCAGTAATTTATGAAGGATGGCCCAACGAAGTCTTTTGGGCTGGAAACCCAAATCCGAAGACATCAAAATGATCGTGGAGTATCTAAATGTCCAAATACGTCCGAGGAGTAGATTTGTCCTCGGATTATTAGGCCGAGGACATAGGAAGAGAAGTTTAGGGCCCCCGGGTTATATTATAAAGAATCCTACGATTATGGGAATACACAGTACACGTGGAAGACAATAGAAAGAGCGGTGGAATGTCTAAAGTAAAAGCTGCTACCACCGTCCATACATTAAAAGCTCTGTAATTGATACGCTGACTGTATAGATGGAAGGATGGGACCTGAGCATGGAGCTTGGAACTTGGTCCCTAATCCCAGCGGGCTTTAGGGAAGAACGGATGGGACAAGTATCCGGAATGAGGATTGCAACCAAAAAGTGGAAGATGATGAAGAGAAGGAAAGGAGTATAAATAGAAGGGAAGACATATGAGAAAAGGGAGGACTTTTTGAGTAGAAGAGAGAGAGCCAATAGTGGAGGATAATCAACATTTGTATCCAACTCAAAGAAATACTATTATAAACTATCCTCGGATTTCTTCCGAGGAGGAATTCGTTGTCTTACTTTTGCAAACAACTCTTTAATATTGTCCCATTGGGCCTAAAGCCCATCCTTTCCCTGATTGTCTAAATCATCCTTGAAATCTAGATTACAAACCCATCCTCTACAAATTTATTGTAAAGAAAGGTCTTTCAAGCCCATCTCCCACCAGTCAGAGTTTGGGAATTTGAATTGTGTCCTTACAATTGGCGCCGTCTGTGGGAATTTAGTCTTTAAGGAAGTTTAGGACATCATGGTAGGATCAGGACCACAACGCAGCGCGGAGTCCGTGGGCTCCCAGCGTGAGGATCACTCCTTGCATCCTTTCGGAGAGAACCGAGAAGGAAGTGTACATACTACACACACCATCAGAAGTGCAAGTCATTCGCAAGGAGGAAGCAGAGTTCCTTATGAAAGAAATGCCAGGGCCATGCAGAAGGAGATTGACGGCCTAAAGAGGAGATTGCGTCACGAAAGGCGAAGGAGAACTCCTCCGGTCTGTGACCCCTCTTCGGAGGGATCCGAGGATGACAATTACGGGCAGAGATCCAGAACTCCCCCAGGTGAATATTTCTCTTCCGAAGAAGACAATCTGCATGGGAGGCGTGGCAGAGACTACCCCCCCAAGGGCTTAGGAAATGACGCAATGGGAAGAGCGTTACACCAAATCTCCAGGTCACCCTTCACGCGAAGATTGGAAGAAGGGAGGTTACCTCGGCGCTTCACACAACCGGCCTTCACTCTTTACAATGGTCGGACGGATCCTATGGAGCACGTAAGCCATTTCAGCCAGAGAATGGCAGTGCATTCCAGGAATGAAACTTTGTTATGCAAGATTTTTCCTTCTAGCCTGGGACCCGTGGCCATGAGATGGTTTGACGGCTTAAGGGCAGGCTCCATTGATTCTTTCAAAGAGCTTACTAGAGCATTTGGTTCTCGCTTTATCACGTGCAGTAGAGTTCCTCGTCCATTGGATTCTTTACTATCCATGGCCATGAGGGAAGGGGAAACCCTGAAAACGTATTCGGACAGGTATTGGGAAATGTTCAACGAAATTGACGGAGACTTTGATGATGTAGCAATAAGGACCTTCAAGGTCGGCCTACCAACAGAGCATGACTTGAGGAAGTCCTTAACAAAGAAACCTGTCAGAAGCGTACGTCGACTGATGGATCGCATCGACGAGTACAAAAGGGTTGAGGAAGATCAGCAGCAGGGAAAAGGCAAGGTGAAGGTTATCCCACAAGAAAGGAGGGATTTCAGGTCGGACAGATACAACAACAATAGGCCCGCGCGGGATTTTTCCAGGCAGGCTGGTCACATACCCCCACAAGTGGTCAACACCGTCTTCAGGGAGCCGGTGCAACAGCTGTTGGAGAAAATAAGGCATGAGCCTTTTTTCAAATGGCCAAATAAAATGGCAGGGGACCCTTTGAGACACAACCAAAATCTCCATTGCCACTATCACCAGGAGAGGGGTCATACCACCGAAGATTGTCGCACTTTGTGGAATCATTTGGAACAATTGGTTAAGAAAGGAAAGACAACAAGCAGTCACTGTTTCAGCTTAATCTTCAGAGGGCCTTTGGGGTCTTGAGGAGATGGAAGTTGAACCGAGGACTCAACGGCAATTCCTTTGCCTTTAGGATCATCTATCAAAGTTATTGGATTAGCTTGATCACCCAACTCATCCTTTGAAGATTCCTGAAGGTCACTTGAGGGCTGTACGTCTTCAAGTGCCTTTTCTTGTACTGAATCAACTTGTTTAGGAGCATCTTCAGGAAGAGTTGAGTCTTCAGCCAAATCACCCCCCTTATCCTCAGATGATCCCTGGGCAGCTTCTTGGACAGCTTTAGGAATGGTAGAAGCTCGAATTGCAGGAGGATAGTAGACACTCTGCTTTCCAAAGAGTGGAAGAGGCATCAACCCCATCTTGGGAAAGTGCCTCATTCCACACTTGGAGGCAGTAATGCCTACATACCTCGGGAACTTGAGCCTTGAAAGTTTCGGTGACCTCCTTCACTCCTATATCATAACCGTCTTGTTCGGCTTGGTCCCTTGAGATCTCGGCCTCTTCTTTTGCTTTCTCAGCCTTTTTCTTTTCCTCAAGGGCTTCCTCTTTGCCCTTGATGGCCTCCTCTTTGGCCATCTCAGACTCGTTCAGATCTTTC
This sequence comes from Castanea sativa, assembly GCF_040712315.1. Taxonomy (NCBI): domain Eukaryota; kingdom Viridiplantae; phylum Streptophyta; class Magnoliopsida; order Fagales; family Fagaceae; genus Castanea; species Castanea sativa. The sequence continues at coordinate 42,038,623 of NC_134023.1, forward strand.
TTGAGATCCTCTACGAGCCTTCGTGCTGCTAAGAGGTTATCATCGGCTTGACGGAGCATTAGGCGCTAATCCTCGGCCTATTTAGTCGTTGTTTTCAGATCAGCCTCTAAGCCTGCCTTATCACTTTCTGCCTTAGCCAGCTTTGCTGTGACCTCCTGCAGTTTCTTCTTGTGAAGGTCCGAGATCTTTTGGGCGGTTTCACGCCTGGATTCCTCGGCCCTCAGAGATTTGTAGGAGTTGATGGCAATCTCTTCTGCCCTATGGGCAGATTGAACGGCCTACGAACGAAACATATAAAACTTAGACATATATATATATATATATATATATATATATATATATATATGTAATAAAAATAATAGCCAAGGTTTTAGAGGAAGAAACTTACCATTGCAAGCTCCTTCTTCAAAGTCATGAAAACGGTATGGTCCCTTTTCTTTCTAAGCTCAACCATATCCTCGGGGAGTAACAGCGCCTGCTCCAATGCATCTGCGACGCATGCAGCTGTCCCTTCATCGGAATTTCTAATGGACGCGTCCTGGGTGATGGCCTTATCATCCATGGACATGTCAAGAAGCCATATAGGGGCGCGCACGGCCACCTGTTGTTCGGTTCTTTTTTCCGACCTAGTTTGCATGGTGCGGGCCTGCTTTCCACCCTTTTCCACCTCGGGCTCCTTGGAAAGAGAGCCCTTTCCTGCCTCCACCACTTCCTTCCCTTTCGGCTGATCCCTTTTTCTTTTGAGATCAGCTATGTTGGTGGTTGAGTTTGGGAGGATGGGGGAGGAGGAGGAAGCCTAGTTTCAGGGCCTTTGTCAGCACCATTTTCTTGAGTCCGAGGGCGCACCTCTTTAGGAGGTTCTTGGACTCTAGGGCCCTTGTCAGCGCCCTCGAGGACATCTTTTAGGCTGGGCTTAATCTTACGCTGAATGCCCATGTTGTCAGGTTCTTGAGTAGTAGCCTTTGAGATTTGTGTAGAGGTGCCGAGGATGGGAGTTGAATCTTCAGGAGAGTAGGGTTGATTAAAAACCTCAAACTCGTCCTCGGAATCTGATACCTCAAGTATTTCTTCTTCTTCTTCCTTTACGGTAGGGTAGGAAGACGCAGCTTCACTGGAGGTTGATTGTGTGGAGAAAGGGACTGTGGGAATTCCAACTGGAACGAATTGTGGTGGTTGGATTGGTTGGGTGACCAAAGTGCCTTGAGGAATGGTAGTCCCCTCCGGTAGCAAGAAACCTTCAACGGCAACGCTAATCCGAGGAAGACGAGGATCGTGGGCTTTGATCACGCACTTCGGCGCCTGAAAGGCTTTGGATATCAGAGTGTAGCCGAGGATCAGATGAGCCGCTCGGAGTTGGCCGTCAGTATGCACAAAAACCTCAGCTTGTAGGATCCTATCCAACCGTCCGAAATCAACAAGATTAGGATGACGATCCGCGGCGTGTGGATCTGTAGAGTTATCCAAGTAAAAGAGGGTAAGAACAAGTAAAAAGACAAAGGATAATATTATGTAAAAGAAACTTCACCTGGAGTCCCTTCCCTTGTCGGGCAGGGGAGGCCGTCGTGCCAATTTCCTGATACGATCAGGAAGTCGTTTTTTAGGCCCTTATTTGATTCAGGCAGGCATTGAATTAGCCTAACTTCTGGGTATCTAGATTTTAGGTAATATTCGTCTTTTTTGCTTAGGTAATGGAGGTTATAAACCCAGTTCACGTCGTGGTGAGTGAGCCCGAGGTTCATCTTCTCATTTAAGGCATCTATAGAACCTAAGATCCTAAAGACATTTGGGGCGCACTGGGTGGGAGCTAATCTAAAAGCCCTAAAATAATCCCTAGTCACGGTTCCCATGGGGATTTTCATTCCCCCTTTGATGAACGCAATCATCGGGATTACAACTTCCCCCGTTTTTCTTTTTGTATAATATTCATCCTCGTTACAGTACCTAATAGATACATCCGAGGGGATTTTGTACTTAACCTTAAACTGCTCTATCTTTTCGTTTGAATCCACTAGGGACGCAAATCTACCCATCTTTGAAAAAAAGGGGTGTGAAGTAAACTAACAAAGAACTACGCCGAGGATGAAAGATACAGAGAAAAAGAAAAGATGGGAAGGAAAAGAAACAAAAAGCTGATAAGGAGGGAAAAGAGTATTGAAGAACTTACTTTTGAAAAAGAAGAAAGCACGGTCACCTCGGACAGGGTACTTGATAGAAAGAGAAAGTATGAGAAGATGGAAAGTGGGGCAGGTACGTTATGAGGTTACTGTAGTGTGAAGAATTTTGAAGAAAGTTAGTATTTATATATCAAAAGGTGTTTTGAAGCGGGCGAATTCCCGCCTCAACACAGGAATCACTCTCGACCGTTGGATATGTGTCACATCATTGAAACGTGGGAGACATAGAGGCGCCAACAATTAATTCGGGGGCGTTTCGCATACCGAAGCATCGGGAACACGCGATGGGTAATTCAGAAATTATTTCCGTCAGCAATATTGCCAAGATTCTGCAGGGTAAAAAGGTCTTTTAAGTCGAGATTCTATTTTTCTCCCGAGGTGAAAAAATAAAGAATCTCGAGGGGCTATTGTAGGGGTATTGGGCCCAGTAATTTATGAAGGATGGCCCAACGAAGTCTTTTGGGCTGGAAACCCAAATCCGAAGACATCAAAATGATCGTGGAGTATCTAAATGTCCAAATACGTCCGAGGAGTAGATTTGTCCTCGGATTATTAGGCCGAGGACATAGGAAGAGAAGTTTAGGGCTCCCGGGTTATATTATAAAGAATCCTACGATTATGGGAATACACAGTACACGTGGAAGACAATAGAAAGAGCGGTGGAATGTCTAAAGTAAAAGCTGCTACCACCGTCCATACATTAAAAGCTCTGTAATTGATACGCTGACTGTATAGATGGAAGGATGGGACCTGAGCATGGAGCTTGGAACTTGGTCCCTAATCCCAGCGGGCTTTAGGGAAGAACGGATGGGACAAGTATCCGGAATGAGGATTGCAACCAAAAAGTGGAAGATGATGAAGAGAAGGAAAGGAGTATAAATAGAAGGGAAGACATATGAGAAAAGTGAGGACTTTTTGAGTAGAAGAGAGAGAGCCAATAGTGGAGGATAATCAACATTTGTATCCAACTCAAAGAAATACTATTATAAACTATCCTCGGATTTCTTCCGAGGAGGAATTCGTTGTCTTACTTTTGCAAACAACTCTTTAATATTGTCCCATTGGGCCTAAAGCCCATCCTTTCCCTGATTGTCTAAACCATCCTTGAAATCTAGATTACAAACCCATCCTCTACAAATTTATTGTAAAGAAAGGCCTTTCAAGCCCATCTCCCACCAGTCAGAGTTTGGGAATTTGAATTGTGTCCTTACAATAATAAATTAGATTAATCAAAGTATTATACTATCTACAAAGAAAAAAAAAAACAAAAAAGATGATTGGCTCTTGTAAATTCCAAATACTTATTAAACTTGCATGCTTTCAAAATAGAAATCCAAATGTTTCAAAGGTTCTACACATTCATTTTGTCACATTTCTAACCCATGGCACTAACAAAAAAATAAAGTACCAAAAAATATAGAATTTCATAAAGGTAATCGATCACAAAAATAATACATATAGAATTTCATAGACTTGAAAGAGTGTGTTATCCTTTGAAGCAGTGCATATAGATTGAAACAAAGACTCATATTTTTAACCCCAACCAACATTTCTCGTGGTTTGTAACAACTGTATAACTACCATCTGCCATTTGTCCATATTTCTCGATAAGTTGGTTCGGCTAAAAATGCAATTCTACAAAAAAAGATTTAATGGTTTATAGGATATTAGCACTATGATTTAAGTCGGTGTTTTAGATACAATCTGATTGTAAGCACATAAAGTAAGCATAAAGTATGCTTAGAACAAACAATCATCAATATTCAATAGAAATCTACCAAGAAAGCCACTAAAAATATGATTCTTTTTTTGACGGAGTAACTAAAATATAATATAGATTCTGCTAATGAAAAAATACTTGTAAGCCTTAAAATATCATTTGCTGGAGGAGGAATATCAAGACATATAAAATAATTCCACGACTTACAAATGAGATTCAACTCAAGATGCTTTCTGCAATTTCTATAACACCTATAACAACTATTATTTTGTCTATTGTTTATATTTTTCATCTTATTTTCCTTTCTTTGACTTTACTTTTTTATTTTTATTTTTAGAAAGTTCTTTGACTCTACTTTATATCTCTTCTTTACATCTTATGATTTGGCAATTTCGAACTTTATTAATAATCAAAGACATGAAATTTGTGACACTGTAATAAAATCATATAACCAATTGCAGCACAAAATAAAACCGGCAATGTCATCTTCATCTAACACATATATTAGGTAACTTTAATACAATGCTTTATTATGTTAATAATGAAAATCTATACAGTGCTAACAAAAGAATTATAAAAAAGATAAAGATAAAGATAAATTAGAAGAAAGAAAACCTGAAAGAGAAAAGACTTGAAGCAACTTAGAGATAAATTGCTCAATTACATGCTCTTTCTAAGGATAACGCCATCATTGACCTATATCACAGCCAGAGTAAGTCTCTCTCCCACCCTCTAATTTCATAGTGATTATAAAATTAAGAAGACAATTACAATATATGAAGTACATTCTTAATTACGTGAAAACAAAAGGAAAATATAAAATAAACTGATACAAACCCGAAGGAAAAAGAAGCCAATAATTTGAAATATTATTAACCATGGCCAATGTAGATAATGAGCTCTTTAGATAAGCCCACCCTTCTCAGAGAAGAAAAGAAAAAAAATTTGTTGGAAGCGGTTTTCTTTTTTTCCCTCTACAAAATTGAGTTGTGGCAAAAGAATAGAATATATGCTAAATATCCACCCACTACCCGCTAGGCCCTACGCCCCTACCCCTAACTCCCTAGACCCTGACCGCCTACTCTCACCTAGATTTTTTTTTTTTTTTTTTGGGGTAATAATCCCAAATTTGAAATCTACACAGAAAATTAACACTCTTATTCTTACATTTTATCCTTCAAGTTTCAAGCTTACATCTTAAAATAAAGACCTATTCCCTAATGTAAGCCTTGACATTTTTAAACAAACCATTAAATGCCATTCATACATATGGGTGCAGAATTTGTAGTTTTGGAAGCCAACAATAATGTCCCATGCTTGGTCAAGGTGAATGAAACCTTACAAACACCATCAATCTCCACATTCCCTAGGCCCTACGCCCCTACCCCTAACTCCCTAGGCCCTAATCGCCTACTCTCTCCTAGATTAATGTTGTTATAAAAGCTAAACTACAATTTTTTTCCTTTAAGTTTTTGTTAAAAAATAAAATAATTTTTTTTATTTATTTCCATCAAAATCAATATCACCCTGTTTTTGAGAATAATGTGATTTTCAAAAGAACTGCTTTGCAAATAGAATGATTCAACATGCTATATATATATATATATATATATATATTATCAATTTACCTATCGGAAATCAATGGGTATTTTTTGAAGGCGAAATCAAAGGGTTTAAGTGAAGCACGATTAATAAAATTTTAGCAATTTTATTAATCATTAAAAAAATTTTAAAATTTTAGTAGATTATAAAAAAAAAAAAAAATTAGTATAGTCGAATTTAATGGTAAAGTGGAGCAAGAGTGATATTGTGTCATTTTTAACAAGTGTAGAAGTCTTCTCATAACTAACTATTAATAATCTAGATTTACTAGCCTGTGAGCACACGTGAGTGCGTGCTCAAAGGCTCCTCTATTTTTATGGCAAAAGTTAATAATTTGCATCAATTATAAATTAGGATTACTACATTTTTCAATCCCAAAAAACACCTAGGGTGTGATGAGTGTTATGCGTGAAGAAAGATTAATAATTTTAAGAGAAATGACATCTCCACAACATTTTTACAACAGATCCTAAGTGACAGGTTGTTATTGTTGGAGCAAAAAAGTAATCTTAGTGTTAGATTCAAATTTTAACCAATAACAACCAACTATCTATGATTCTTTTTCTTCATATTTTTAGGTTTTGTGTTATAATTTTTTTATTTATCCCAATTTGTTTAAACATTTGTATATTAATATTATGTGTAGCATTAATTGACAAATATGTAGACTTTAAATTGCAATAAATGAAAAAGTATAACACCTAGAAAAAAAAAAGATTATCACATGTCCTATGAGGCTAATATATAGGATCCGTTTGGATAGAGCTAATTGCTGAAAAATAAAAATACTGTAGCAAAATAAATTTTAAATGTGTGAATAGTGCTGTGGGACCCATTTTTAATAAAAAAATTCTGAAAAGTGAAGTTTGTGGGTCCTGTGAACAAAACACGGGACCCACAGATGAGTTGAAAAGTCAACAAAATGCGGCTATTATTCATGAACAGTATCATGAATAGTAACATTTGTCCCCCCTAACGCGTGCAGTAGCAGAAGAAGAAGAAAAAAAAAAAAAACAGAAAACGCAAAACACTCAAAACGCAGCCATTATAATCCGTATCCAAACGGATACATAGTAATATTAAGAGAAAAGTAATGAAAGACTTAGGGGTGTGATGAGATGTAGACGTGGAAAAAAAGGCTAGTCAGGTCGGATTTGGGTAAAAAAATTGTCCATTTTAAGCATGTTGTAAATAGGTCGAGTCAATCGAGTTGCAGGTCAGGTCGACCAGTATTTTTCACATTATTTCTTTTTCTTTTTGTGAAAAACATGTACTTACCATTTGATAAGTCATGTAGCAAATTACTTAGTGAGCATTTGATTCATCGCAATGTGATGTTGATGTGATGCACACTACTAATGTCACACTAATTTGGTTCATTTGAATTTTTTTAAAATTACAATATATATCACATCACATTCTTAAATTTGTGTAATCTTACATTACTTATTGGTGGGAATATAATAATTTATGGAATTGACAAAATTGCCCACACTAATAAATTTTATTTTACTCATGAAAATGACTAAAATACAAAAAAAAAAAACCTCTAAAATGAAAAAAATATTTTTGGAACCATCAAAATGACTAAAATGCACTACCAATGTCCAAAATACCTCCAAAACCTTTAAAATAACCAAAATACCTTTGGAATCGCCAAATTAACCAAAATGCCCCCAAAATCTCCAAAAATGACCAAACCCCTCTCTCCCCTCCCCCCCCCCCCCCCCAAAAAAACCAAATTGACCAAAATACCCTTAAACCTCAAAAATGACCAAAACAACCTTAAAACCTCTTAAATAACCAAAAAACTCCAAAAACCTCTAAAATGAGCAAAAATACATTGAAACTTCTAAAATAACCTAAAACCTCTAAAATAACCAAAATACTCCTGAAAAAAATAGAATGACCATAATACCCCTAAACCTAAAAAGTTACTTAAATAATCTCAAAAGTTTTTAAAATGACCAAAATACCTCGAAGAATAATGAAAAACTTAGGAGTGGGATGAGATATAGACATTGCAATACATGCAGGTTGGATTGAGTTCCGGTGAAAAAAATGGTCATTTTAAGCAAGTTGTAAACACATCTCAACCGATTCAGGCAATAATGAATACAAGTTGAATTGCTCTTATAAAATTTATTTAGAGAAATGAGCCAAAAACCTCACGTTTTTGTCCTAATAAACACATTTCAATACGGATTAGAACTTTTAACTTGTTCTCAACTTGTTTTGTCCTCAAGTGTTTTCGTGATTTAAAAGGCCGCTCATTTGTTTATCCCTTCATTTCATTTCATTTTTGCTAATGTAATGGCAGTTTCAAAGTTAACAACACCTGCACATCCTTCATCAACCAGAACAATATGATTAAAATTAAAACTGAACACAGTGATTAGGAATCTTAATCTTGTAATTAAATAATTAAAAAAAAACATGGCCACTTTTCATAGTGGAGTGGAATGTGTGAGAAAATCCAATAGTTTTCAAATTTGAAGTTTGATGAAAATAAAAAAGACGTCCTCCAATCAATGCTATGGTTCGTACACGAGTTAATAGAATTTCTCTCTCTCTCTCTCTCTCTCTCTCTCTCTCTCTCTCTCTCTCTCTCTCTCTCTCTCTCTCTCTAAGTAAGTGGAATTTATTTAGTTTTTTTCACAGTTTGGGCATGGAACCCACTTATTCATAATGTCAAAATAACCAACAACCTATAGAGTTATAAAATAAACGTAAAAATACACTTTTGATCCATACATTTTAGGCCGATTCTTGATTTAGTTTTTAAATTCATTTTGCTCTTAAATTAGTTCCCAATTTAAAAAAATCGATTCTATTTTGGTTCCTGCTGTCAACCCAATAACAGAAAAATGAGACGTGACAAATGGAGTGTATTGTTGACATGTTATATGCTAACATGGCTAATAAAATAATAATAAAATATTTTATTTGACATTTTTTAAATGCCACATTAGCATTTTCTGTATTAAAAAAAGCCAAGTTAGTATTTTCTAAACTAAAAAAAAAAAAAAAAATTATTTTTCAATTTAGATTTAATTCAAAAAATAAAATAAATAAAAAATTATTTTTCAGTTTTAAAGATTGAGGAAAAAATTTAAAGAAAATTTCTTAAATATTCTTGAACTTTCTTGGCAAACAAACACATCACAAAATTTAAATATATCAATTTTTGGACACAAAATTAAAATAAAAAAAAACATTTGAAAACCCCCCACAAACCTAAAACAAAATCCAAACTCACATATAGGGGTGTCCAAACAAAACGGGGACCCGACCCACTCGCAAAAACAGTCCGATCCGGTTCAAGAATCGGCCGACCCGATGTCGGTGACGGGTCAGCGGTGAGTCTCTACCCTATGAACCCGATTTTTAGGCTGAGAAACCGATTTTTAATCGACTAGACCATATCTGTGAGGAATGTCACCGATTTTCTGTCCAATCTTTGATCTGTCGAGAAAACAAGAACACATCTGACTGAAAAATCATCAAAACTTATTTGATCTTTGAGATATGCCGAGATCTAAATGAGATCCGGCCAAATCTCGCCGAGATTGGCCTGATCTCTTTGAGATTCGCCGAGATCTCGTCAAGTTCCGGTTAGGTCTTGCCAAATCTAGTGGCTTTTGGCAAAATTCGGCAGATTTTCTCACAACCCAAAACCGACCGAGGACCAATCTGTACCCGATGAAAATCCGACCACCCGAACCGACTCCATTCACCGGTCGGCGGTGGGTCTAGGCATGAGAAACTTGAAGTGATTGGGTCGGTTCCAAGTTAGGCACAAACCTGACTCGGACCGACTCGTGGACAGCCCTACTCACAAATGATTCATAACTCTCTCAAGCTCTCTCTTTCTTTCTCTCTCTCTCTCTCTCTCTCTCTCTCCAAAAGCAAGCTTAGATCTCTCTCTCTAACTCACCCTCTCTCTTTTTCTCTCTTACTATTGGCGTTGGTGGTGGTGGGTTGTTTTTCTCTTAAACCCGACTCTCTTTCTGGATTGTTTGATAAGCGGTGTGGTGGTGGGTTTGATTGTTTGATTGGTGGAGGTGGTGGTTGGATTTTTCTGTGTTTTCGTGAGGGTTGGTCATTCATTGGTTTTGTGTTTATGTTTGTTTCATAAGAGATTTTTGGGTTTGGGTGGAAAGAAAATTTCTAAGTTTGGGTTTGAATTTCTGAGTTTGGGTGAAAATTTATGGGTTTGATCAATGGAGGCGGCGGCTGAGCTTGTGTTTATATTTTTTTTTGGGTTAAATGTGAGTTATTTTAGTGTTTGGTTTGAAAGAAAATCTTTACTTTTTGGGGGAAAATGTTGATGATTGTTCAAGGAAAATTTATGAGGTTGATTGGGCTTGTTGTTATTGTGAACCGAATTGACTGGGTTTGTGTGTGTATGTTTGTTTCATAAGAAAATTTTTAGTTTTGGGTGGAAAGAAAATGTTGTGATGAAAATTTTAGGCATTGACTTTTTAGATGTGAATTTAACAGTGTTTGGTTTGAAAGAAATTTTCTTGGAAAGATGTCGAGTGCCCAGATATTTTTTGTGCTCTTAAGTTCTTGCGATCTGGGTTTATATTTTTGTGTATTCATGTTCAAATATGAATCTATGTATTTCTATGTATTTTTATGTTTTTTTTTTTTAATTTTGTTAAAATTGATAATTTAAAAAAAAAAAATCAAATGCTGACATGGCATGCTGATGTGGTTTATTTTATTTTATTTTATTTTATTAGCCATGTCAGCATATAACATGCCAATAGTGCACTCCGTTTGCCACGTCTGATTTTTCTGTTACTTGGTTGATGTCACGGACCAAAATAGAATCGATTTTCTGAAATCAAAGACTGACCTAGAAGCAAAATCAATTTAGGGACCAAATCAAGAATCAGCCGCAAATGTAAAAATCAAAAGTGCATTTTCACCTAAAATAAAACTATCACTTTTAAAGTTTAAACTCAAACCTCAGTGGGATCGAAGACTTTGGGTCGAGTCCGTCTAAGATTGGCAATGATTGGATCAAACCAGTCCAACTCACCAGCAACTCAGCATACTCAGCATACGTTGGTCCCAAGTAAACTCCTCAAAGTCACAAACATGAAACTGCCAGGTACCATTATATTAATACTTTTCCAATTGAGAAATGCAGAATTTGAGACCAAAAATACCCACCATGTATTCATTTTGCATCCAAAATTTACAACTTGCTACCATATTTTTCAAAGATACATAATTTTGCCATTGTGTAAAAAAAAAGTTAATATGTTGTAGTGTAAAAAAAAAAAAAGTATTATTTTAATGTAGTGTTTTGCAAAATGAAAAATGTGATGTAGAGCATATTGGAAGATTGATACATAAAATAAATAAAAACTAAAAAAAAGGAGCCTTTTGATGATGCAAACTTTTTTTTTTTTTTGGCATAAGCTGATGAAAGTTCTCTAACTAGTAATTATTGATTGGCATGAAGGAAAGTATTTTTGAATTGCTTAGATTATGAGTCACACAACAATGCATACTTGTTTTTGTTATCCTCATTGATCGACATCATCACATCAATTTATATACATGGTTTTTTAATTTCTATGGATAACTTTTTTTGTCAGATGAAAAAATCTTAGCTTAGGCTTGTTACATTATTATTGACCAAAACTAAATCACATTATTCACATCAACATTCAACTGTTAACTGCAAAAGTTAAACCAAATTATTTAGGAATCTTAATATTTTCACCTGAGAGGGTTACACTACACATTTGTTTTATTATACCTCATTTGAAAAGTACATTCAAAAAACTTTTTTTTTTAGGAAGAACATAAAAAAAAATTTGGAAATGCTTTTTCGTATGAATAAATAATCATATTATATGAAATGAGAGATGGGAGGAGAATATTCTTCTGAATTCTACACTGGGTCCCTCTAGTGCTACATAAATTGGCACAACAAATGCCACAACTTGCCTATAGGCAAAGTTGTGGCATTTGTTGTAGAAGATTTATTCTTCTACACTAGGCAAAAGACATACTGAAATACAGATGGAGAATATCATAAAACCTGTCAGAAGAGAATCTCTCTTTATATATATATATATTAATTTATTTTTCACAAAAACTTACAAAGAGAGAACCTGTACAAAAGGTGTTAGTTGGAGGCTAGCACGAGAAGAGTGATTTTAGATAGTGAACATTCGTAGGTGAAAAACCTTCGGCCTATTTTAACATAAAAAATTGCCCTTTTACATGTTTTTTTTACTAAATCTCTGTTAAAAATTAGTTACATTAAATTATATATTACAAAAGTTTTTATTATTTTAATATGAATATATCATCAAAGTTATTTCAATAAAATATTCATTCTTCATTTACATAACCACTTTTTTAAAACACCCATATTACTCTCCCTCATACACACCAACTAAAAAGTTAAATTGAGAAATTAATAAAATATGTTTTTATATATGAATAGTAGTGCTTTAATTTACACTGGAACAGTAGTGTTTCAACATGCTGCTAATATATATATATATATATATATATATATATATATATATATATATTATCAATTTACCTATCGGAAATCAAAGGGTTTAAGTGAAGCATGATTAATAAAATTTTAGTAGAGTCGAATTTAATGGTGTAATTCTAACAAGTGTAGAAGTCTTCTCATAACTAACTATTAATAATCTAGATTTACTAGCCTGTGAGCACACGTGAGCATAAGCTTAAAGGCTCTTCTATTTTTTTTAGTAAAAGTTAATAATTTGCAACGATTATAAATTAGGATTACTACATTTTTCAATCCCGAAAAAAACCTAGGGGTGTGATGAGTGTTAAAAGCCCTATTTGTTTTGAATATGCAAGTACCCAAACCTTTGGAAACGAAAAAAAAAAAAATGTGAGTTTTCAACAATCATTTCACTCTTAGAGAAAAAAAAAAATAGTAACGCCAAGATAAACCCCATCAAAAAAGGTATTATAATCTCGTCCATTTTGCTATACAGATTTAGTTTTTTCATGAAGCAGACATAAAATGGTGTTATGGCTTATAAAATCACACGTCATTCTTTATCAAGTTTTTTAATTTTTAATTTTACAAGACACTGTAGATTCATGAAAAATTAAATCATCATTGCAAAATGCATCCTCCCCATTTCAAGCCAAATGGAGAAAATCTTGATCCAGAGTTAGAGTACTTAAATATCAATATATATAAGGAGAGACCTTGCCAAGTGGCGCTCTCTTTGAGGATTCTCTTGCAATAAAAGATATGAACTTTTTTTTTTTCTTTGGTTTATCGTTTCAAGACTATTCATCTATCTCTCACCAAAATAATTACTCTTTGTTTACTAAATAAACACCAATTGAAAGATAATGACTTTATTTTCTTAGGTACATCGTTTCAAGACTATGTTTTTTTTTTTTTTCTCTTTATGTTTTCACCTCTTGCACTTCTACTCCTTTATATACCCCTGCCCATCAATAGTCTTTTATATCTTCCTAACTCAAATGCACATATGAGATTCTCCAAACTAGAAAATGATGTAAATGACTTGCAGTTTTGATGAGAAGGTCAGAGGTCATTGTGGGTTTTGTGAGGGTTGTGATTGGATATGGGTCTTTCATTGTTTGAGAATTTTGGTGTTGGAGCTTTTGTATTGGGTTTACGATGATGTGTAACTAGATTTTTGCCAACAAGCTGAAGCCACGAAGAACCTTTTGTGGGTTTTTAGACTTTTGATTTGATATATATATATATATATATATATATATATATATATATATATATATATATATGTTACTGTATACTATTCTGTCAACTTTCAACCCTTATTTCAGTTTTTTTACTTATTCTCTATGTTAGTCTCTTTGTATTTTTTTACTTTTACTTTGATACGAATGTATTGTATTGCACAAGCATAAATGAAATAATTTTTTTCCTTATTAGTGTGAGCTATTAGAATTGTATTTAAAATTATGAATGAGGTTTATAATTTAATGTATTTGAGAAAATTTGTTTATAGTTAACATGAAGTTATTTTATATGAATTAAAGAAGTCGTATGAAATCTTTTAGATTTTTTTTTCTTTTTGCAATTTTTCTAATACTATATATATATATATATATATATATATATATATATATATATATATATTGCTGAATTTTCTTGTACTATATTTGAACACTTGGGAGCTTGCTTCACAAATCTGTTAAACACTAAAAATATTTTAAATATGAACTTTGAGGATAATTGCACAGATATTCCAACAAAGCTAATTAAAGAAAAAGGCATACCATTAGTTTGGAAAGTAAGTATTTTCATTATACCTTATTATGCATACTGTAACTGCAATTTAGTTCCAGTTTTTTTATATATTATTTGTGGGGGGTAAAAGGACCCGAGTAGGTATTTGGGCCTTTGGGCTCTGACAAGAAGGGCCAATCCGTTCTTGATTAAAAGCCTGTTAGTACTGTAAATCGGCCCATACGCCGAAGGTCTGAGGATACATCCGAGAATGAATTTCTCCTCAGATAGACTTAGGAGAACTCGGAGATTCACTATAAAGATCAAGGCAGAGTTCCAGAAAGACTGTTGGTTAAAAGGGGGATCTCTATACCCTCTAGATGCACCGGTGTTAGAAAAATATCTTAGAAAAAGGCTGTCACCTCCACATTAAAGACCTGCACCTACCTCCCTGGCCGCATTAATGGGGAAGCGACCCCTGAACAGTGGAACTGAATCTTCTGGCTACTATTTAAAACACTTGAAGAAGGTGGTGTCAGGAGAGGAGGGGAAGATTTGTGCAACACGTGGATAAAGCACCAAGAGAAAAAGTATTTAAAGAGGGGGGAGGCCAAAGAAAGAGGGATTGGTCGGTTATCAGAAAAGGAATTAAGAATTGTAACTTTCAAGGGAGAAAGAGAAATAATACAGAAATTGTCCTCGGCTTATGTCCGAGGAGGCTCCTTTGCAATAATCATTTACTATTTGCCAGTATTTTTACACCTTAGCCTGTTCATTAAGTTTCCAGTACCCCTAACTAGATTTCAAATCCACACTCTATAAATTTCATTGTTTAAGGCACATTGGGCTTAAGCTCATAGTTGTCTTTGGGTCCAGGTGCAATTGTGCACTTACATTATTTTTAATATTAAACTTATAATATAGTATGGTCTCTAGGAATGCCTAAGAACTATACAATTTCAATCTCATATATTAATATTAGTAAACAAGAGCCAATCAATAATTTGAAACTACTTCTAGAATAAAAAAAAATTATAGATATGAATTAACAAAAGGGAGCTTTAAAGCATTCAACAATAGTTTGGGAAAACATAAATACCATATACAGAAAAATGAATATTATATATGGATCTTAAAATAAAAACATAAAAATTATTTCCAAATGAAATTACAAAGTGTCCGCGCATCGCACGGGACATTAACTAGTTTCCTATAAATATAATACAATAAAACAATCATAAGTGAAACACAACGAATTGAAAATAAATGACCAATTAAAAGCAAAATAGGTTTCTTATAATACAATGAACCAAATTAAGAAAAAAAAAAGAGTCTTTTATTAGTTTTTCCTCTTCAGTTCAAGACTCAATGAGGCCAAACAGTATAGTATAACATGAAGTACATGGTAAAATACTAGAATCAACCTACTTAGGTAACTAATTAAACCCATTCTTCATCCAAAAAAGTCTTTCAATTAAAAAAAAAAATTTACTGAATTATATTTTATTCATGAATAAAAATATCAACAAGGAGTTTTTTTTTTTTTTTTTTTAAATTATAAATTATCGAACACAATTATCACTCAACTGAATCCAAACTCAACCATAGACAAATCAGAACTTTCTATATTCATCTGCATGACTAAAATATGAACAAAATCATTTTTTTAATAAGTAAAAATATGAACAAAATCATATCAAAACTATAAACCTATTTATATATAAGTTACTTCCATTATATAAATAAACAGAACTTAAACAGTGAAAAGTTGTACACCTGTTTGAGTTCAGAATGAGAAAGCTTTGACATAGCTGTAATGGTGATATTCTCCGAATAATGGCTGTTAATAAGAAAGGAAACACACATCTATGTATAACATTTAACCTTCACTTTCGTAAGGGATTCATGATCAATATCAATACTGTTCTCATCAACAATGTGATCTACCATCTTCACAGAAATATCGTCATGAGACTTGACAATTTTCAATTAATAACCACAAAAAATATAAGGCATTGTAGGAGATCTTGGGGTTGGTGGTCCTCAGTGATGGCACATGCATGTCCACTATTCAATAACTTAGACAAGCTCAAGATTTAAAAACTCTGTGTGGACAACCTTAACAGTTTACTTTAAGAAAGACATGCTGATAAAGTGCATCAGCAAATTGAATATGTGACCTAGAAGTAAAATTGACACGTGAAGTTATGGCACTAAAATCATTGTGACTTATAATACTAGTAAGTTATCCATGCAATGCATGGATAATATACAATGTTTTATGTAAAATGGTTTTGTAGAATATTGTATAAGTATTATAACATAATTGTTATAGAACTTTATTAATAATGAGTTCATCATAAAAAGAATAAATTACAAATTGTACACACTTATCCATTATGATTATTCAATTGAAGTAATGAGAAAAAAAAAGCTTTGGATAAATATTATAGAATAAAAGTTGATATAGAATGTGTTTTTCTCTTTTGTCTTAATTCTAAAATAAAATACACATTTCAAACACCCACAGTTAATCACATCATTTACAAAATCCATAAATCCACAATGTTCAACCTTGACATAAAAACCATAATTGTTGTTGTCACTCAATTTAAAATGCAAACTCCCCTTCCTTGGTTGTAGCCAACTCATATGTGTTAGAATTCGATGAGACAACAATGTTAGAGTTAGGTAGGTGTCGTCAAAAGAATAAAGGCAGATGAAATCATTTTTGGTCTGTGTATTTGACATGGGATGGCATAAGGGCTATGAGTAGAAGTGCAAGAGGTGAAAATGATGAATTAAAATGCAAAGAGTTTTGTGTGTATGTGTGAGAGATGAAAACTCTTGAAACATTGAATCAATAGATTCAAAGAATATTTATTTTTTGAATTAGAAATGTCTTGAAACATTGAATCAAATGAAACAAAGAGTTAGTATTTTGATGGGGTATGATAAAATATAACTCCAATATCGTCCATGGAGGTGTCCAGGACAAGACCAGGAAAGCAAAGGTTGTAGGAACCTCGTTCATAAAAAGCTCATCCATGCAGGAAGATGCTTGGACGAGCTTCACATGGTCAAGTTTGACAAAACCGCACTGTCTCGTCCAAGGGAGCCATCAACCTCGTCCTAAAGAAGGTCGTCCATAGAGGAACGACCTTCCTTGGAAGTGAGGTACGCTTGACAGGAGGACCCCTGGACAAGCCCTCGACACTTAGGAAAATTCTTGAGTGTGTACTACAACTCCTTATTACACGCATAATTTTCAGTGACCGTTATGTAAGAAAAATATAACTCCTAAACAGTTATGGAAGGTATCCCTAAACCCTCATACCTCCTTAAATCCAGGGGAGGTTACAAGTCTAATAATTGTTTCTAGGACATTGTATAAACGCTCATTCAGACCAGACAAAGATACGTTTTTGACATTTCCTAAAAAGTTGGAACTCCAAAATTTGAGAGAAAAAACTAACTTTGGCATCAGAGGGTTCTTGACCGGCGACCCTAGTCACCTTTGATCGCTTTTCTTTCTTTTTCAGGCCATCAAGACAGCCAATAGCTCTTTCTAATCTGAAACATCCAGCCTACTGATTTTCTTCGCATCATCAGTTGGCGCCATCTATGGGAATAACAGTGTTCTTTTAGCTCGATTTTTTGTTTTCAGTGATTCGCCTTTCCTAGACAAAAGGCTGAATGGTTCGGAAAAAATCAAGGGCTATCAGCCCAGGCCACCAGGAGAGTAGGGATAGTTCTAGTAATCCCCACTAGGACTGTCAATCAACGCCTGTCATGCAACCGCCTTCCGTTCAACATATATAGTCCATGGCTGCCGCCTTTCGCTAATAATTATATATATATATATATATATATATATATATATATATATATATATATATTATCAATTTACCTATCGGAAATCAAAGGGTTTTTTTTTTTAAGGCGAAATCAAAGGGTTTAAGTGAAGCATGATTAATAAAATTTTAGTAGAGTCGAATTTAATGGTAAAGTGGAGCCAGGGGCGGAACTGTGTTGAAGCTTGGGGGGCCATGGCCCCCCCAAAATTTTGAAAAATTTTAAATTATGTACATATATATATATATATAATTATTTTAGTATTTTCAAAGTTTAGTCTATAAAAATAAGAGTTGGCTCCCGCAAATATTTGAATTCATCCAATAATGCTCTTAAAAAAAGTAATTGGTCTAATAGTTATAGAGATATAACTTTATTTTTCAGAATTCTATTTTTTATGGTAAAATGTGCTCTTACATCTGTTAAATATTTAATAAAATTTGGCATCAAACATGTTTGAATTTATCTTTTTTAACCCGTTATGTGGTGATTAATAAGTCATTGACTCATTAAAAAAATCTTGTCACTAAAACTACACATGAAATGTGTCTTTAGTTGACACATAATAGGTTAGAACAAAATAGCTTTAAATATGTTTGGAGCCTAACTTATTTTAATGTGTTTTGTCGCATGTTTTTGAAATTTTCATTAGTTCAATTGAAAGATTTTTTTATTTTAGTATAAAATTTGATAATTTGTATTTAAAATGAAACTTTTTAAGAATTTCACTATGAAAATGGAAAAAATGAATTTTATTTTATAAAGATTGTCATCAAACATAACTTTGATTGAAAATACTAAGTTCTTTTTTTTTTTTTTGGGTGAGTGTATATATATAACTTATCAAATAATAAAGTGTGTATATATGTGTGTATATATAATAAAAAAACGTGTGTGTGTGTGTATATATATATATATATATATATATATATATATATATGTATGTATATGAGGGTTGTCTTGATAAATATATTAGTGCCGCAACTTGGCCCTCCCAAACAAAAATTTCTGGCTCCGCCCCTAAGTGGAGCAAGAGTGATATTGTGTCATTTTTAACAAATGTAGAAGTCTTCTCATAACTAACTATTAATAATTTTGATTTACTAGCCTACGAGCACGCATGAGCGCGTGCTTAAAGGCTCCTCTATTCTTTTGGTAAAAGTTAATAATTTGTATTCATTATAAATTAGGATTACTATATTTTTCAATCCCAAAAAAAGCATAGGGGTGTGATGAGTGTTATGCGTGAAGAAAGATTAATAATTTTAAGAGAAATGATATGTTCACAACATTTTCAAAATATTTTTACAACAAATCCTAAGTGACAGGTTGTTATTGTTGGGACAAAAATAGTAATCTTAGAGTTAAATTCAAATTTTAACCAATAACAACTAACCATCTATAATTTGTTATGAAAATGTTGTGAACGTAGCACTTTTCTAATTTTAATATTTGGTACAAATACATAACATTCATCATACCTCTAGGTATTTTTGTGATTGGAAAATGTAGTAATCCTAATATTATAATGAATGCAAATTATTAACCTTTAACAAAAAAATCGAAGATAGTATTTCGTAATTATCACACGCTTCTTAGATGCTGTTCTATTTTTTTGGGAAAAAGTTAATAATTTTCATCAATTATAATTTGGCATTACTACATTTTACTATCTCAAAAAAACCTAGAGACATGATGAAGAATTATTTCACCTGCAAAAGCAATTTATATTGCATAGACATTTTTTTTTTGGTTACTTTTCATCTTCAAATGTTTCCTTAACAAATAAAATTAACCGGATAAAAGAAAGAAATAATGATAATGAAAAAAAAGGAGAAAATTACCGTAAAATATGTGAATAATGTTTACCTTTGACTTTACAAATAATAATAAATTAGATTAATCAAAGTATTATACTATCTACAAAGAAAAAAAAAAAACCAAAAAAGATGGCTGGCTCTTGTAAATTCCAAATACTTATTAAACTTGCATGCTTTCAATATAGAAATCCAAATGTTTCAAAGGTTCTACACATTCATTTTGTCACATTTTTAACCCATGGCACTAACAAAAAGATAAAGTACCAAAAAACATAGAATTTCATAAAGGAAATCGATCACAAAAATAATACATATAGAATTTCATAAACTTGAAAGAGTGTGTTATCCTTTGAAGCAGTGCATATAGGTTGAAACAAAGACTCATATTTTTAACCCCAACCAACATTTCTCGTGGTTTGTAACAACTATATAACTACCATCTGCCATTTGTCCATATTTCTCGATAAGTTGGTTCGGCTAAAAATGCAATTCTACAAAAAAAGATTTAATGGTTTATAGGATATTAGTACTATGATTTAAGTCCTTGGTGTTTTAGATACAATCTGATTGTAAATACATAAAGTAAGCATAAAGTATGCTTAGAACAAACAATTATCAATATTCAATAGAAATCTACCAAGAATGCCACTAAAAATATGAATTTTTTTTTTTTACGGAGTAACTAAAATATAATATAGATTCTGCTAATGAAAAAATACTTTTAATCCTTAAAATATCATTTGCTAGAGGAGGAATATCAAGACATAAAATACTTCCATGACTTACAAATGAGATTCAACTCAAGATGCTTTCTGCAATTTCTATAACACCTATAACAACTATTATTTTATCTATTGTTTATATTTTTCATCTTATTTTCCTTTCTTTGACTTTACTTTTTTTATTTTGAGAAAATTCTTTGACTCTACTTTATATCTCTTCTTTTCATCTTATGATTTGGCAATTTCTAACTTTATTAATAATCAAAGACATGAAATTTGTGACATTGGAATAAAATCATATAACCAATTGTAGCACAAAATAAAACTGGCAATGTCATCTTCATCTAACACATATATTAGGTATTAACATATATTAGATAACTTTAATACAATGCTTTATTATGTTAATAATGAAAATCTATACGGTGCTAACAAAAGAATTATAAAAAAGATAAAGATAAAGATAAATTAGAAGAAAGAAAACCTGAAAGAGAAAAGAGTTGAAGCAACTTAGAGATAAGTTGCTCAATTACATGCTCTTTCTAAGGATAACACCATCATTGACCTATATCACAGCCAGAGTAAGTCTTTCTCTCCACCCTCTAATTTCATAGTGATTATAAAATTAAGAAGACAATTACAATATATGAAGTACATTCTTAATTACATGAAAACAAAAGGAAAATATAAAATAAACTGATACAAACCCGAAGGAGAAAGAAGCGAAGCCAATGATTTGAAATATTATTAACCATGGCCAATGTAGATAATGAGCTCTTTAGATAGTCAGGTATAGGGAGAATTATACACATCCCAAACAAAAAAAAAAAAAAAAAACTCGATATTTGTTAGAGAGTTGGAGATGGGAAGTAATTTGATAACATCATAACTGCTTAATAATTGCTTAATGATAATGGGGACATTTAAAATTGTTGGGTAGAAGTTTGGAGTTGTGTGTGACTAAATTTTGGGTGTACAAATTTTTTTTTTTTTTTTTTTTTTTTTTACAATAACGGCAAATGTGTTTTTTTTTTTTAATTAGTACAGGAAATGTGTGTTTGTTTTAATTTTAATTTATTTTTGTTATAAATGGATAAAGAAATTTGAAAACTGAATGTTCAAAAAGTGTGTAAAACACCTATGAATGTTTAGACCCCCAATTTACGAATTACCAACACAAGCTTATTATCAAACAATGCACGTGCGGAATATGAAAATAAGCTAAATCAAAATTGGTAAAACAATCTAAACTAAAATTAATCACAACCACAACAGCAATTAAAAGGTAAAGATTAAGGGAAGAGAGATGCAAACATAAAGACAACACAATGATATGTTATCGAAGAGGAAACCGAAGTCCTCAGTGTAAAACCTCTCCGCCACCATCCAAGCGGTCAATAATCCACTAGAGAATGAAGTTGGGATACATGAACAGCAGAAGACCCTCCAAGCCTAATCTACCCAGTGTACCTAAGCCTTCCAAGCTTCTTGCTCCAACGAGGTTACACCGAACCTTTGTCTTCTCTAGCTTACCAGATTCCACTATAGCCCATAGCATCAACCAATATCAATTGGTCCCTTTCTAATTGCTTCCCAAGTACCAAATAACCTTCTCATAGATATGGGTATGGTGAGAAAATGATTTGGCTAAATGTACCTCTCAAGAATGTAACAATGGAGAGGGTGAGAGTAGAGGAATTTGGAGAATTAAAGGATGAAAATTGTAGATGAGTCAATCTTATTTTTCTCTAGGGTTTTTCTCTCAAAACTTTCTCTAGAAGCTCTCTACAATACGTAGGTATAAGGGATATTTATACTAGTGTGTATTTGGAATGCGAAAGGTCAATTTTTCCTAAACAGAGTAGTTTGGTGACTTGACCTCGCGACTTGACTAAGTCACGAGTCTGAGTCGCGAGCTAACTGTCTGGCCAGACTGGAAGTTTTGTCTTGTGCTCCAGCTGGTGTGACTCTTCAGCTCCTTTGCATGCTTCACACATGTGCCTCCTTTGGTGACTTGCCAGCCGTGAGCTAGTCGTGAGGCCTTGTGTGAGTGCATACTCTTGAGCTTTTCTTCACACTCTCTCATACACTACCCTTACATGATTCACACTTAAATACAGGGTTTCTAAATGCTGAATTCAAGAAAATTGGCACGGAATAAAGCCAACAAAATAATTGAATAAATTCAACCTTGCAATCTCCCCCTTTGGCTATTCCGTGACAAAACCCTAAAACAAACTTTAGACTTAACATGTGAGTTGGGAACAGCTGAGCAAAACTCACTCAAACCTAACTCTAAAATCTGTGAAGCTCTTGAACCATACGGACAAGTAATTCCTGAAAACAACAACACAATGCGATCATTGTAGGCAGAAAACTTGAAATGCATATGGAGCAAGCACAATGTGATCAAGCAAAATAGATAAAGGCAATAAAGCATGGCTTGACCAAAAAAAAATCACTATAAATAGTGACCACAAAGATCATTCTCATAAGGAATGAACATCCAGACATGTAAGCAAATAAGCTTAATGCAAAGTATCATTTGCATGTCCAACACTTAACCGATACAACAACACAAGATAATTGCATCAAGGATATAAAATCCAACAAGGGCACAAGAGCGATGTACTTAAAGAAATGCATAACATTAACAACAAGTACTAAGCTACAAAGCATGGGTACAAATCACAAGAACTAAATAAGAACTGAAGTATGTAAATCAAAGTACCCAAAAGCACAATAAATATCCAAAAGATATATAAGCTATAAACAGTAAGACAAAAGTATGTGTGTATGTATCCTTTTGAGCTCACACAACTCCCCCTTTCAATATGCACACTTCCCATTTTTGTGTTGCTCTCCCCTTTACTGTAGGCTATCATCCAAAACTATGCAATGAATAAATGAACAAAGAGTTTGCTCTCCCCCTTTTTGGCACGAATAGCTAGAGGTTGTCCTTGAGCTTTTGTTGAATAGCATCCAATTGTGTCTCAGGTTGTTAGACGCATTTGAACTTGGTTGTTGGTGATAACCCTTTCAATTCCGGAAATACGTTTGTACACACCCTCTATCAAGGTGCTCAACCTGTTCACTTGAGAGCTAGAAGATATAGGCTAAGATTTTGAGGTCTGCAACTCAGAAGTGTGAGGAGATGTAGTCCCGATATGCACAGGTGTTGTGGGGCCATGACCGGATGGAGTGGCAAGAGTGAAAGATTCACTCTTCGGTACTTTAGAGGAGTGACTCTTACTTGCTTGAAGAGATATCATGGATAATGGTTGAAGATGTGCTAGTATTTTTCCATCAGTTGGTAGACGTGCAGCTTCAAGAACCATGATCTTCATTATTAGACTACAAAAAGGTAGGCATGTTCTTGCTGCTATTCGAGCTGTTGTTTTCCCTATTAATTGGAAGATGTAGGCAGAGATGTCAATTTGAACTCCGATGATGAGATCACATAGAAATTTCGCTCTTCCAAGGTTGATGAATGCAGTATTCGAAAGTGGATAGAGGTTGAAGAACATGATCAATTTGAGAGTTGTCAGATCAGGTGCAAACTTTGTTATTCCAATGGACGCGCCTTTGGATGAAATCTCAATCTGGCCCAAGAATTTGAAGAATATCTTGTACCTTAGGAAGTTTATCATCATATGGAGTGAGGTTTACATTTTTCAGTCTATTAATTCGAAGAACCTTTGCAATGTAGTCTGGATTGAAGTTGAACTCCTTTCCTTGTACCCAACATTGTAACTCAACGCTGGTGTATTTAGCATGTGAGTAAAACTCCTTAACCAATTCATCGATTGGGTCTTCGAAGTTCCCAAATAGATCAGCCTAGTCTTTTGCTTCAAAGATTCTAAGAATGAATGTTGTTCTCAAGGTATCAAATTTTACAACCCATTCCACAACAGTAGGAGCACCTTCAAAAATGCTTGAGAAAGTCTGTGAATCGAGAGGAGTTTTGTATCTCTCACTATTTGAAACTTGAGATGAACGTTGAGTCTGTTTTGCAGGGGATGATATAACATCGATTACAAGTTCTTTACCTCAAGAGGAACGATGAGACATCTGCAAAATAACATACACACAGCAGAGAACCAAGTGCAAATCCACAAGACAAAAACATAAACTTGATTAGATCCATCTTAGTCCATGAAATAAGCACCCATTGAAAAAAATAAACTTATTACTCAAACATGGTCAATGAATCAAGTATTTAGTATTTAAGCATGTATGTGAGCATGAGCAACAGTGGTGCATGTGGTGTGCAAATGTGATGATTGTGCAGACACTGCAAGGCACAAAGTATTCTATGAAATCCACAAAACCATAAGTAACTGTCCTTAAAACAATTTACTATAAAAGTGACATGCACAACACAACATAAACTTGATACACTACTCAAAAATGAGACAAGAACATGAACACATGTATATCAAGCATCATATTATCAAAAACAACAAAACCCATTCAATCAAACTCAATTAAAATTACCCAAACCATATTCGAAACATAATTTTTCTAAACTCATCAAAAACCCAAAAATTAAGAAATTAAAAGGCATAAACATGAAATACTCTTAGAAAAATGAAACACCCATACCTTTTCTTGAAGCTTGAAGTTTGGAGATGATGAAATGTTGGATTTTTTAGAGAAACACGGTGAGTTTATGAGAAGAAGACAATGAACAGTCACAATGTACAAGGGAAAAATTGAACATTTTTTGAAAATTGCCCTAAAAATAACCTTCAGAGTGCAAAACACACGATTTTCGCGACTGGATTGAGTCGCGAACAAGTCGCCAAAGTGAGCCGCCAAAAACCATTGTGACAAAATTTTGAAAAATTGTCTAAGTGTTTTTTTGCTTCTAGAAGTTCCACCCGCGAGAAAGTCACGATAGGAGTCACCAAACTGTCTGAGTAAACTCATGGCTGGAGCTTTCACTCGCGAACAAGTCGCCAGACTAAGTCACGAGAATATTAAAAACCCAGTTTTTGAAAAAATATTCTAAGTCTTTTTCGTGACTAGGGCCATGACCTGCTAGAGAGTCACCAAACCTTTTGAGTAAGTTCGCGACTGGGGCATGCGACTGGCTTGACTTGCGAGGCAAGTCGCCAAAATAGGGCTGCACATTTTTTGAAAATTTTGACATTTTTCAAACCAAAATACTTTCCAAAAACAATTAAAACACTCAAAAATCTTTTTGTGTTTGATCAACATATAATTGAGCATGTGCAACACATTTAATCAAGTACAATCACACAAATGAATAAGGCATTCATTGAACATAGACAAGTGTGATGTGTGTGGGTACCAAAAATGAGATAGTCCTTAGACTAATGCAAAGCTTCAATGATCAATTCAACCAAGGCATACATAATTATAACTAGGAAGAGTGACCTATCTCAATTATAGAAATATGCATATATGACCTCCCACAAAACTTGATAACATTATTTTGAAGCTTTTCATTTAGCTCCATTTACATCATAACATTTGATCTTTTTCAATCAATACATATCATTTATAGATCGATGCCTGAAATTTTTGATATTTCAAATTAATGAGCAAGCCTTTGGCTTTTTGGGCATCATACATTTTTCACAAAAGTTGCTTTCCCTTTTTCCTAGTCTAATACTAATATGTGTGAAGGCTTTTGCAGCTCATTATCTCTTTTCATTTTGAGATTTACATTTGTTAACCTTGTTAAACAAAAAAATAAAAGTGTGGGAAAATATATAGGCACAAGTCTATGCAAGTTTCAAGATCAACAAAACCATTGACTAATCATTTATGACAAGTTCGAAGATCTATTTACAATAGTCACATTGATGTCAAGATTTCTTCCACAATGATATGAGTGCATAGAGAACAAGCTATGCTCTTAAATGCACAAAACCATTAGTATAAAGGTACAAGGTGAAATATGCTTGTGACAAAACACAACAATGCTGATCAAACTTTTTGGATTTTCTACTTTTTATGTGTTTTTGGATTTTTGACATAAAAGCAAGAAAAGATTGATCAAAAAAATGTAAAAACATTCAAAGTGAAAAGCAAACAAAACAGAATTTTCAATACATGTTGGAATGATAACAAAAAGTGCACAACCAAACAAAGTCACAAAACATAGGAAGTATTAATGCATGGACATATTGTAATGCTTATGCATTAGTACCCTTCTTCACCCACATGACACTTGTGTTTGGGGTGATATCCCTAGAGGATTGGGTACCATCGTTCTGAATTTCGAACCTTCTGGTGAAGCTTGTCAAACATGTGGTGAAAGCATCAATCATCTTCATCACATCCCTCATTCCGAGATTACTTTCTTGACCTTTAGGTTGCTTAGCAGTCCAATTTCCTTTGCCATGTCTTGGTCCTCTCGACCTTTGAGCACTTGAATTCTTCAACGTTTGGAGCTTATGACAATTTGGTCTGGTATGTCCTAAAATTCCACAGTGATGGCAGAAATGTTGAGTTCTAGGACCTCTTTATGACTTTGGGTGAGATCTCCCTTTACCCTTAGGTTTGACCACTAATTTATTAGAGGGCTTAGACAAAAACCTTTGGTCAGTCACATTCCACTTCTTTTCCGACTTCACTTTCTCAACAACTGATGTTTCTACCACTTGTTCCTTAGCTTTCACAAACTTCATTTCCTTGGATATATTAGCAGCCGAATTGCTCTCTCCAATGTATCCCAATCTGCTTTTGTCAGAGAAAGGTTTTTGATGAGCAAGCATTTCATCAAGCTTCTTGGAGGAGACACGCTCTACTTTAGCATTGGCTTGAACCACCTCAAGTTCAAGAAATTTTATCTTTCAGTAAGCTTCGGTCAGCTCTCCATTTAGCATCTCAACTTCACACTTAGTCTCCTTGTATCGGACTAAAAAACTCTTGTAGCCTTGCTCCACTCTTTTCATTTTCTTAATGGCTGTGTTAGCCACTTTAGCATATTCACCTGTCTTCTCAAAGAGGGAGTTTTAGGTCTCTTGCAGTCCCTCTGCTCTGTCATCTTCCTTATCATCAAATTCTTTCGCTATTCCCACCGACTCCAATTTAGTGTGCTCACCAAACCCTTTCACCAACACACTTAAATCATCCAAAGATTCCACATGAGCAATGGTCATGAATGCAAAGAAGTTTCCCTCTCCTTCACAGCTTTCATCTGAATCTGAATCAGAGGAGTCAGAAACACTAAGAGTGGTCACATACACCTTGCCCTTCCCTCTCAAATAATTGGGACACTCTTTCTTGACATGTCCATGTCCATTGCATTCGAAGCATGTGATTCCTTGAGAGGATTGAGACTCCTTCCCATCTTTCCTCTTGAAGTCCTTTTTCTCCTTTCCAAAACTTGGGAATTTTCACTTCTTAGCAAATTTTCCATTCTTCTTGAACTTCAAGAACTTTCAGAAATTCTTTACAAGATATGCCACATCTTTCTCGACCTCATCCTCATCCGATGAGTCGTGAGTTTCCACCCTCTCATTGATTGTCTTTAGAGTGAGGGATTTGCTATTCTTTTATGATGGCAATGAAAACGCATAAGTTTGAAGTGAGCCAACTAATTCTTGAATTTTGATATCATCAAGGTCCTTGCTCTTTTCAATAGCTGTAACCTTTGCACAAAAGCTCTCCAGCAATGATCGAAGGATTTTCCTCACTATCTTTGAGTCCTCTGTCTTTTCGCCCAAGTTGAACTTGCCGATAATTACCTCATTCATTTTGCCATAGAATAAGTCGAATGACTCGTTGTCACTCATTTTCAGCTCTTCAAATCGAGTGGTTAGCATCTGCAATTTAGCGTCCTTGACTTTCTTTGTTCCTTCATAGGTGGTCTCCAATAATTGTCATGCCTCCTTGGCAATTGTTACGTGAGAAATCCTGTGAAACTCATCTAGAGAAACACCATAAAAGATAGCATTCAGTGCCTTGCTATTTGCATTGGCTGCCGCAAGTGCCGCTTTATCCCATGTGGATTTAGCGGCCTCCAGCCTAGTCCATCCTATATCTACAGCATCCCAAACAGTCTCATCAATTGAACATAAGAATGCCCTCATGAGAACTTTCCAAAAAGCATAGCTGCTTCCATCAAAATATGGTGGAGCATTGAGAGATTGAGATCGATTTATCTCAAACGAGGTCAAGGATCGCACTTAGGTAATTAAACCATAGCAAGTGCACCTGCTTTGATACCAATTGAATGTTCAAAAAGTGCGTAAAACACCTATGAACATTTAGACCCCCAATTTACAAATTACCAACACAAGCTTATTATGAAACAATATATGTGCGGAATATGAAAATAAGCTAAATCAGAATTGGTAAAACAATCTAAACTAAAATTAATCACAACCACAGTAGCAATTAAAAGGTAAAGATTAAGGGAAGAGAGATGCAAATACAAAGACAACACAACAATGTGTTATCGAAGAGGAAACCGAAGTCCTTAGGGTAAAACCTCTCCGCCGCCCTCCAAGCAGTCAATAATCCACTAGAGAATGAAGTTGGGCTACATAAACAGCAGAAGGCCCTCTAAGCCTAATCTACCCAGTGTACCTAAACCCTCCAAGCTTCTTGCTCTAACGAGGCTACGTTGAACCTTTGTCTTCTCTAGCTTACGGGATTCCGCTATAGCCTATAGCATCAACGAATATCAATTGGTCCCTTCCTAATTGCTTCCCAAGCACCAAGTAACCTTCTCATAGATATGGGTATGGTGAGAAAATGATTTGGCTAAATGTACCTCTCAAGGATGCAACAATGGAGAGGGTGAGAGTAGAGGAATTTGGAGAAACAAAAGATGAAGATTGTGGATGAGTCAATCTTATTTTTCTCTAGGGTTGCTCTCTCAAAATTCTCTTTGGAAGCTCTCTACAATACGTGGGTATAAAGGGTATTTATACTGGTGTGTGTTTGGAATGCAAAAGGCCAGTTTTTCCCAAACAGAGTGGTCTGGCGACTTGACCTCGCAACTTGACTGAGTCGCGAGTCTGAGTCACGAGCTAACTACCTGGCCAGACTGGAAGTTTTTTCCTGCAGTGCTCCAGCTGGCGTGACTCTTCAGCTCCTCTGCATGCTTCACACATGTGCCTCCTTTTTTTTTTAAGGCGAAATTAAAGGGTTTGAGTGAAGCATGATTAATAAAATTTTAGTAGAGTCTAATTTAATGATAAAGTGGAGCAAGAGTGATATTGTGGATTTATAAATAACTAACTATTAATAATCTAGATTTACAAATAAAATTAACCTTTACAACATGCCCTATTTTGGACCAGATTTTTTTGGTTCCAAAATACCCCTATTTTCCTAGGTTTAAGTAGAGACAAAACTAAAGGATAATTTGGTAAAACTACAACTTTAACTCTTCCAAATACATTGCCTATAAAATAGGACCACTCTTTCTTAGTCTTCGAATTCAATCTAAACTTCAAATGTTTTTCTATTTTACAATTTCAAACAAACAAAAAAATCCTAAATTTTAGGACTTTAGAATCCTATGCTATGATAGACCACTAACTAGCATAGTTTTTCAATTTTTTTTAATAAAAAAAACACACGTTTTAGGTATTTCCACCCCCCCCCCTAAAAGTTAGCCTAATAGTATTTATTTGTTAAGGAATTGCCTATTAGTGTTTAGACTCAATTATCTCCATGATTTTATAATGTTTTTTTTGATAACCAGGATTTTATAAATTTATTTTTAAAGAAAAGAAGAAGAAGAAAAATCCACGTTTTGGGTTTTTTCTCCTAAAAGTTAGCCTATTATTTAGAAGCAGTTTTCTCTATGACTTTATAATTTGAGAAATGATATGTCCACAACATTTTCACAATATTTTTACAACAAATCTTAAGTGGCAGGTTGTTACTGGTTGTTATTGTTGGGGTAAAAAAGTAATCTTAGTGCTAGGTTCAAATTTAAACCAATAACAACTAACCACCTGTGATTTGTTGTGAAAATGTTGTAAAAATGTTGTGGACATAGCATCTCTCTTATAATTTTATCTTTAAAGATAACTTCTCCTAGGTATCATTTTTCTTTTTCAAAATTGGCATATAATTGCTTACAGAATCCTTATGAACGGTTGGCATTTTTTTCCTTCGCATTTTATTTTGTATTTTCCAACTATATTCTAACACAATTAATTCTTTATTTTCTTTATAGCAATGAGATGGTGAAGTTGAAGTAAATGCAAAGGAATTTAAGAACCAGAAAATTCCTTGAGAGAATCCTCATATGAATAGTTGGTATTTTTTTCCCTTCTTGTTTTACGATGTTGAATTATGTTTCACGTTTTGATATGATATTTACTAACACAGAAAATTATTATCCTCTAAAGTCTTAACCTTAGAGGCTACGATTCTAAAGAAAACTTTTCACCCTAGAAGAACAAAAACACCATTTTCTTCTGGGTCCAACGACAGGAAATTCCAAAGAAACTGATATATGCCAATTTTGCCGAGCCTTCATTTATGAGTCTTATAATTTCCCACATTTTCTTTGGTTCCTAGCACAAATTTTATATTTACACATCACAGTGCCAATGTTCTAATTTGTTATTGGTGAGGAAATTGTAGAAAATAACCTTTATGTGAGTTCTTTTTTTTTTTTTTTAATTTATTTTTCTTTTGAATCTCTTTATAGCTAGATTCTCTACAACCAAATAGGGCCAAAAAAAAAAAAAAAAATTTGGTGCAAAACTTTTGATCCAATTGATTTTTATCTTTTTTTTTTGGTGGGGGGGGGGGGTGCTGTATCCATTTATTCATTGAAAGTCTCAAAAATGGATCGGTTTTGTTTAGTCATATGCTCTAAAAACTATTCCTTAATTCTGGAAAAAAAAAATAGCCAAAAAAAGAAGGGTGCTACCACACATAATAAAAAAATGGTGCTCTCACTAAAATAAAGATTGTGGGGGTAAAATGGTCAAAAACACAGATTTGGGCCTTGGGCCTGATTCGGGGGTATGAGCCTATCCGAGTGAAGGAAAAATTCTGGTTTTGTATCTCATACAAAACACATAGCGGAAGCAACAAACAAGGATCTATTTCATTCATGATTGATAACGTGCACAATGTAAATTTCAGAATTTAAGAACAAGATAGCGTACCTTGGTGTGGAGAAATTCAAAACAAAGATTAGAAGCACTTGGGAACACTTTTAATCTTCACTCCAATTCCACTTAACGCCCAAGATGTGTGGTCTCTCAATCAGTTTTTCAAAGGGAGAATGAAAGTGTGTCTCATACTCTCTCACACACCGTTTCTTATTTTTCTCTTCTAAATGTTTCTCCCTTTATAACTAACTGATTATCTAATTGGAAAGTCCCATCTAATTGGGCTGGCCTATTGGGCCTTTCCAATTGGGCTTTAGTGTGTGGCTTAGAGTGGGACCAAAAAGGGACTAATAAGACACTAGCTCCAATGGGCCTTGGGCTTTTCCGTCAACTCTTGACAAGTCCAAAGTTACCGTTAATTATATTTAATACCACTATATAAATATAATTGCACTCTAAGCCTTATTAATAAATTATATCCCAAGACTTTATTATACATGCAACCCCTTCATAAAATATTCGTAGTAATACAAAGTCATGAATGTAGACTGTCACTTTGTAAATTACTACATCTTATCCTTGAGTACCCGGTTTAATTCTTTAAAGTTATTCATTATATATTTATGAAATCCAATTTCATAAATATATACTTTAGCAATTTCTTACTAAAGTGGTTAGGCCTAACTCTCTGAATAACTGAACCTATTAAACTTATCTTAAGGGAATATTTTATATCTCCATCAAGAGACTATGAATTCCATCTTGAGAATATATGTTCCATCAACACTAAATGTGGCTGCCAAACATACTGAGGTTTTGACCGTCACTTTAGATTTCACTCCTAATACATCAAAGCAACCTACATCTCATGATCAGGTCCATTATTCTCTTAGGATTAAGAGTTCATGCAAATAGAAGTCGTGAGATTTATTATTTATTTGACAGTCGTTAGGAGAATAATAAATCTCATAACGGTCCTGTTCAATATGTCTTAACTCTTAAAACATATCAACATATCAACTAGAAGTCTCCACTTCCATGATTAAGACAAATCATCTTAGTTGATACGTTATAGTCTTCGCAGATGAAATGCCCAATTTCATCACTGACTACAAACTATAAATTCTGAGTTTACAAAGAACTTATGATTTACATCTTCTGTGACTTTTCACATAAATCACATACAATGCATCTCATGGATTATATGATAATGTCTCATATTCATGTTACCATTATTTTAGATAATAATAAAATAACTTTATCAATCACAATATTAAGTCATACATCATGTCATACATAATGTCATACATAATATCGTACATAGCATCATACAATAGGATTTAAGGGCACTAATCTTAACACCGAGAAGATCCTATGAGGCCCACAAGTTTGCTCTTGCTGGAAGGGGAGATGAGGCTGTCCGAGAAGAAGCATCTTCTCGGCTGAGTTTAGTAAGGATTGCATGACACGTCGTGATGTTTGGGGAGAGACTTTTGGAAGGTTTTTTGGGTAAAGACATGTTTCACACAATTATAGGAAGGAAGAACATATAAGAAGTATCAAGGGAAAAGGCTGCTATCACCGCATTAAAGACCTTGCACCTACCTCCCTAGCCGCATTAATGGAGAAATGACCTCTGAATAGTAATGTTCAGCCTTCCAGTTATTATGTAAAGACTTCTAGGGGGCAGTGGATGGGACAAGTATCTAAATGTGTGATTCGTGTTACACGTGGAAGATGAAGGGAATAAGAAGATTGATATAAAAGGAAGAGAAAGACATTATAGAAGGGGGATAGGAGAGAAGGAGGAAGAGAACACTATACACATCAATTCCAATTGTAATCTTCTGTTTGAGGAAATACCATCAATATAAGTGGTCCTCGGCTTGTGTCCGAGGAGAGTTTTTGTCATTTTTGTTCACTGATTGTGTAGTTAGTAGTGATCTTGCCCAATTATTTGTTTTCCAAGATCCATAAAACCTAGGTTTCAAGCCCACACTCTACAAATTTTATTGTATAAGGCTCTTTGGGCCTTACCCCACCACTTGGTTAGGTCCGGGTACAAATTGTGCACCTACGATTGGTGCCGTCTATGGAAGATCTTGTGTTTATGGAATTGGAACATCATGGTAGGCTCAGGACCGCATCATGCTGAGTCTCTAGGGTCCCAGCGAAAGGATCATTTTCAACATCTTGAACGTGAAAGGGATCGAGAGGGTAACATACATACGGTGCGCACCGGAGGGAGTCATTCCCATGGTGGGAGCAGAGTCCCCCATGAGGATGACACGAAGTCCATGTAGAAGGAGATTGATCACCTTAAGAAGAAGTTACATCGTGCGAGACGGAGGCAGACATCACCTCCTTCTGATCCTTCTTCTGAGGGCTCCCAAGGCAGCAGCTACAGGCCAAGGTCTAGAACTCCTTCTAGTGAAACTTTCTCATATGAGAAAGACGATCTTCTAGGTCATAGGAGTAAGAAGTCTTCCTCTAGGGGCTTGGGAAACGATGCCATGAGTAGGGTGTTGCACCAGATTTCCAAGTCACCTTTCACACGCAGGATCGTAAAGGGAAAGCTTCCACGACGCTTTTCTCAGCCCATGTTCACCATATATAATGGCAAGACAGACCCAGTGGAGCACGTGAGTCATTTCAATCAGAGGATGGCAGTACACTCTGAGAATGAAGCCTTGATGTGCAAAGTTTTCCCCTTTAACTTGGGTCCTGTTGCTATGAGGTGGTTTAATGGCCTCAAGGCAGGTTCTATTGATTCTTTCATGGAGCTCACTAGGGCATTTGGGTCTTGGTTCATTACATGCAGCAGAGTGCCTCGGCCTTTAGACTTGCTATTGTCCATGACTATGAGGGAGGGAGAGACCTTGAAAACGTATTCTGATAGATATTGGGAGATGTTCAATGAAATCGATGGTGACTTTGATGAGGTGGCCATTAACACTTTTAAGGTGGGCCTTCCAACGGAGCATGACTTGAGGAAATCTCTGACCAAGAAGCATGTACAGAGTGTACATAGGCTTATGGATCGTATTGATGAGTACAAATGGGTTGAGGAAGATCAGCAGCAAGGAAAAGGGAAGCCGAAGGTTATCCCTCAGGAAAGGAGGGATTTCAGGTCGGATAGATACAATAACAATAGGCCGAGGAGAGATTTCCCTGGACAGTCTAGTTTAGCCACCCCTTAGGCAATCAACACCGTATTCTGAGAACCGGTGCATCAGTTGCTAGAAAAGGTCCGAAAAGAGCCATACTTGAAGTGGCCCAGTAAGATGGCTGGAGATCCTACGAAATGAAATCAAAATCTCATTTGCCAATATCATCAGGACGTAGGTCATACTACCGAGAACTGCTGGACACTTTGGA
Source organism: Castanea sativa (assembly GCF_040712315.1). Classification (NCBI taxonomy): domain Eukaryota; kingdom Viridiplantae; phylum Streptophyta; class Magnoliopsida; order Fagales; family Fagaceae; genus Castanea; species Castanea sativa. The sequence continues at coordinate 42,073,211 of NC_134023.1, forward strand.
ACCATTTGGAGTAGTTGGTTAGTGAAGGAAAATTGAAGCAATATTTGTATCAACCTAATGGATAAGGAAGCCATTTAGGTTCAGCCAGTCAAAGGAATAACTCATCCCGGCCACCCTTGGGAACAATTAATGTCATCTTCGCTGCTCCTAGAAGGATTGGCTCATGTCTGACCAAGGTGATGTCAGTGTCACGTATTCTCGCCAAGGAGTCTAGCTCAAAGTCGAAGAGGACTAAAGGGAACATTTGTCCTATTTTGGGCTTCTCAGATGAAGATAAAATTGGGACCATTCAACCTCATGATGATGCTCTAGTGATTACACTGAGGATAGGGGGCTATGATGTGAAGAGAGTAATGGTTAATCAGGGTAGTGGTGCTGATATTATGTACCCTGACTTGTTTAAATGGCTTAATTTGAAACTCAAAGATCTTACTCCCTATGATTCACCGTTGATAAGTTTTGAAGGAAAAGCTATCATACCAAAGGGACAAATTTGCTTGCCTGTACAGTTAGGTTCGGAAATAGTTGATGTGGATTTCATTGTGGTTGACACTTATTCCCCGTACACGGCCATCGTAGCAAGGCCTTAGCTGCATGCTCTGGGTGTTGTATCTTTAACTCTTCATGTCAAGGTGAAATTCCCTTCAGGGGAACTGATCGAAGAAATTCTCGAAAGTCAATCAGTAGCAAGGTAGTGTATATCGGCCGCAATACTACATCAAGCTGAACCAGGACCCTCGGTCTTAGCTACGGAGGATTTATAGCAATTAACATCTCTAGATGCGCCCAACGCGGTGACAGCAGAGGAAGCAACATGTGAAGAATTAGAGAAGTTTCTTATAGGTAATGACCCTAAAAAGTTCTTTCAGGTTGGTACTCGGTTGCAACATCAGGAGAAGATGGAGTTGGTTATGTTTTTGAAAAACAATGTAGATGTATTTTCCTGGGATCCCTATGAGGCTTCTAGGGTTGATCCAAGCTTCATTTTTCGTCATTTGAACGTCAATCCTACCGTTGTCCCGAGAAGCAACCACCTCGGCGTTCTTCTAAAGAACATGCCGAGGCTGTCAAGGAAGAAGTGCTCAAGCTCAAGAGGGCAGGGGCAATTAAAGAAGTTTTTTATTCGGAATGATTGGCACACACAGTAATGGTGAAGAAGAAGAATAGGAAGTGGAGAGTGTGTGTGGACTTCACAGACTTGAACAAGGCTTGTCCTAAGGATTCATTTCCAATGACACACAATGATCAGCTAGTGAATGCTACAGTTGGGCATCCTTGGATGAGTTTTTTAGATGCCTTTCAAGGCTATCACCAATACCTTTGGCCTTGGATGATCAGGAGAAGATAGCCTTCATTACTCCTACGGGAAATTACCACTATAAAGTGATGCCATTTGGTTTGAAAAATGCAGGGGCTACTTATCAAAGAATGATGACCAGGATGTTCAAGTCGCAGCTTGGGAAGACTATTGAGGTATATGTGGATGATATGGTGGTGAAAAGCAAGATGGTATCTATGCATGTAAAAGATTTAGATGACACATTTCAAATGCTCTGGAAGTACAAATTGCACCTCAATGCCTTTAAATGCTCTTTTGGTGTAGGCTCTGGTAAATTCCTAGGCTACATGGTGACTCACAGAGGAATAGAAGTAAATCTGACACAAGTTAAGGAAATCAACAACTTACAACCTCTTCAGAATCCAAAGGAAGTTCAAAAGCTAACAGGAATGACTGCTGCTCTCAACAGGTTTATTTCTCGATCTGCTGATAGATGTAGACCTTTCTTTTAGTTGCTAAATAAGTGGAAGGGATTCGAATGGACCAAGGAGTGTGCTTTAGCTTTCCAACAACTTAAAGAGTATCTTTCTCGACCACCTATCATCTCTAGGCCAGAGGTCAATGAAGTCCCGTTTGCATATAGAGCTATGGTCACTCATGTTGTCAGTTTGGTTTTGATACAGGACGATGGTGGTATTCAAAGACCAGTTTACTATGTGAGCAAGTCTCTGCATGAAGCTGAGGTACGTTACCTACCATTAGAGAAAGCGATTCTGGCTGTAGTGCATGCTATGTGTAAGCTTCCTCACTATTTCCAATCCCACACCATTGTTATTTTAACTCAGCTCCCTCTTAAGTTGGTGTTGCGAAGTGCTGATTACTCAGGGAGAATAGCAAAATGGGAAACTATCCTAGGGGCTTTCGATGTTAGGTATATGCCTCGCACCTTTGTGAAGGGGCAGGTCCTAGTCGATTTGGTGGCAGAATTCACTGAACCCTCAATAGAAGAAAGTGCAAAGGAGTTGCACATAGAGGAAAAATCAGTTGGCGTGATCAGGCGCAAGGAGGTCCCTGTTTGGAAAGTGTATGTTGATGGGGCCTTGAACTAGAGAGGGTCAGGTGTCAGACTGGTTCTCGTGTCTCCGGAGGGGCTTACATTTGAGAAGTCTCTGAGATTGGGATTCTTGGCCACTAACAATGAGGCGGAATATGAGGCTTTGCTGGTCGGGATGAGCATGGTTCAGAAAATGGAGGGAAAGTCAGTCCGAATATTCTCGGATTCTCAATTAGTTGAAGGCCAAGTGCTGGGAACATTGGAGGCTAGAGATCCAATAATGCAAGAGTACTTGACTAGGGTTAGACACCTACAGTCAAAATTTGATTCTTTTGTCTTGTCACATATATGTAGGAGTGGAAATACGCATGCTAATTCGTTAGCCACGCTTGCAACATCCTCGGCTCAAGGTTTGCCTAGGGTCATCCTCGTGGAAAACTTGTTAAAACTTGTTCGGACGTCTGTTGATTTTGTCCATATTCACCAAGTTAGGTTTGGACCTAGTTAGATTAACCCTATTGTATCTTTTCTTAAAAACGATATTCTGCCTGAGGAGAGATTTGAGGCAAAAAAAATTCATAGAAAGGTACCTCGATTCTGGTTGTCTGAGAATCGGAAGTTGTATAAACGTTCCTTTTCTAGGCCATATTTGTTGTGCATACACCTTGAAGCAACAGAGTCACTTCTGGAGGAGCTGCATGAAGGGATTTGTGGAATTCATATGGGAGGAAGATCTTTAGCTCATAGAGCTCTAACCCAGGGGTATTGATGGCCCAACATGCAAAGAGAGGCCCAAGATTATGCGAAAAAGTGCGATCAATGCTAGAGATTTGTTCCTAACATCCATCAGCCCGGTGGTGTACTTAATCCTTTGTCTAGTCCTTGGCCGTTCGCTCAGTGGGGCTTCGACATAGTAGGGTCTTTCCCAAAGACTGTGGGAAATAAAAGGTGGTTGCTCGTAGGGACAGATTACTTTACAAAGTGGGTTGAAGCTAAGCCTTTGTTAAACATCAGAGACGTGGATGTGAAAAAATCTGTTTGGAAAAATATTGTTACTAGATTTGGAATACCTCATACTCTTATTTTAGAAAATGGCTTGCAGTTTGATAGTAAGGCCTTCCGAAAGTACTGTTGTGACCTAAGCATCACGAATAGATACTCCACTCTCACTTATCCACAAGGGAATGGGCAAGTCGAGGAAATCAATAAAGTTATCGTAAGTGGACTCAAGAAGAGGTTTGAAGATGCAAAGGGAAGATGGGTGGAAGAATTGCCACATGTTTTATGGACATATCGCATCACTTCTCGTAGATCCACAGGAGAGACGCCCTTCTCTATGACTTATGGAGCCGAGGCGGTAATCCCTTTGGAAACTGGGTTTCCAACGTTGAGAACAAGTTCTTTCAGCCCAAACAATAACGATGATTTACTAGAGAAAATCCTAGACCTAGTTGAGGAACGTCGAGAGACCACCATGGTTCAGTTAGCTTATTATCAACATAAACTCAAATGAGGGTACGCCACTCATGTGAAGTAAGGTCACTTACGCCTGGAGACTTGGTCTTGAGGAAAGTCATGAGTACCTCCAAGAATCCAGCATGGGGAAAGCTAGCACCTACTTGGGAAGGCTCATATCATATCATTGCTGTAGCAGGCATAGGGGCATATCGTCTAGCAGATTTAGATGAAAAAGTTGTACAACGTCCTTAGAATGTAAATAACCTACAAAGGTACTATTATTAATGAAAGGCATTTCTGCCACTTTTGTTTTATCATTATTGTGTACCATTTCAATTCATTATTTCCTAATTATCAAACAGAAACTTGGTCATGCATGCTCCTCGGACCACATACCTCGTGGAAATTGATATATTATTAAATGTTAAACAGAACCTTAGTTATGTCGAGTCCTCGAATCTTCTACTTTGGGGATATTAACATTTCAATTCATTATTTCCTAAATATCAAACAAAAACTTAGTCATGCATGGCTCCTCGGACCACATACCTCATGGAAATTGATATATTATTAAATGCTAAACAGAACCTTAGTTATGTCAGGTCCTCAGATCTTCTACTTTGGGGAAATTAACATTTCAATTCATTATTTCCTAAATATCAAGCAGAAACTTGGTCATGCATGGTTCCTCAAACCACATACCTTGTGGAAATTGATATATTATTAAATGTTAAATAGAACATTAGTTACGTCGGGTCTTCAGATCTTCTACTTTGGGGAAATTAACATTTCAATTCATTATTTACTAAGTATCAAACAGAAACTTGGTCATGCATGGCTCCTCGAACCACATACCTCGTGGAAATTGATATATTATGAAATGTTAAACAGAACCTTAGTTATGTCGAGTCCTCAGATCTTCTACTTTGGGGATATTAACATTTCAATTCATTATTTTCTAAATATCAAACAAAAACTTGGTCATGCATGGCTCCTCGCACCACATACCTCATGGAAATTGATATATTATTAAATGTTAAATAGAACCTTAATTATGTCAGGTCCTCAGATCTTCTACTTTGGGGAAATTAACATTTCAATTCATTATTTCCTAAATATCAAATAGAAACTTGGTCATGCATGGTTCCTTAGACCACATACCTCGTGGAAATGGATATATTATTAAATGTTAAACAGAACCTTAGTTACGTCAGGTCTTCGAATCTTCTACTTTGGGAAAATTAACATTTCAATTCATTATTTCCTAAGTATCAAACAGAAACTTGGTCATGCATGGCTCCTCGGACCACATACCTCATGGAAATTGATATATTATTAAATGTTAAACAAAACCTTAATTACGTCGAGTCTTTGAATCTTCTACTTTGGGGAAATTAACATTTCAATTCATTATTTCTTAAGTATCAAATAGAAACTTGGTCATGTATGGATCCTCGGACCACATACCTCGTGGAAATTGATATATTACTAAGTTTGGTCCTCTGGCCATCTACTTGGGAAAATTTGGATATGCTCGGGTCTTTGGGCAATCTACCATGGTAAGTTTAAAGGTGTGCTTTGTGCCTAAATTAAACATCGAGTCAAGTCTTAAACTGCATTTCTCTTACTTTAAAGTTCAGATATGTTTATACATATTTAACTGTATAACATTGCACTTCAAATATTACAGTTTCAAATACATAACTTATTTGCTGATGATTAAAGTTGATAAAGTAAGCATAGTTTTATGTTGGATTACTGGTATTGATTGAGACATAGTAAAGGTTTCCCTATATGTTGGAATGTCAAGTCAATTATCCTATGCAAGTAATTTACATTAAGGTAAAGAGATTAATGTTTCAATAAAGGAAATTGGCAATAAATAAAGAGCAATCTTTTGAGTTTGTCATTGATGTTGTTAGTGAGTACATTGAAAATAACATTCTAAGCTTAAAGGATCACAATAAAACCAAAAAAGAGCTAAATAAAGGAAAATTCCTAAAATGGCCTAGGCTTGGAGTTTTGGTGAAGGGTCTTGCTTGGACTTCTGGGTAGCCTCTTTCATTTTGTCCTCCTCCTGTTTCTGCTTAGGCTCAGCTTCCGACGAGGTTTGGACTTGTTTGCCTTTATCCTTCACCTTTGGTGGAGAAGTATTGAGTTCAGTATGCTCGCCTTAATGCTTCTCGGCTTTGTCACTTTGTTCCCTCTCTTTATCAGAACCAGGAAGTTCTTTAGGAGGTGGGATAGGTGCCTGGATAGTGGATGACTGTGTCAAAGGCACTGTCTCGGAGGTAGTTGAAGTAAGAGGAAGGTCCTCAATCACTCGGATATCTTGTGGAATCCAAATGTTCTCAGACTTCCTCAACTGAGAAGTGCTTGGGACTCCTGCCATGTTTAGGGCTTCTGCCCAAACTTGTTGACAGTACTCCCTACACAATTCTGCCAGCTCCTCGGTCAGACAAATTTTCGTTGCCTCGACCCCTTCATTGTAAGAAGCCTTCTTGGCAGCCTCCATGGTTCCTTGAGAGTACAAGCCTCTTCCTTTGCTTGAGCAAGCTCCTTTGTTAGGTCTGAGTTTTCTTGCTGAGCTTTGGATAGGTCCTCGTCTTTTTGGCGCAGGAATTTGCGCTGCCCCTCCACTTGAGCCTTGGTAGTTTTGAGCTCGGCCTCGCACTGTTTTTTTTTTCTCTCTTTTCGTCTGCCAATTTCTTGGTCAGATCCTCGTTCTCTACCATGGCACGGCCCAAAGCCTTCTCGGTCTCGACTCTAACCTAGAGTTTGGCTATAGCCTTTTTTCGAGAGTCCTCCACCCATTTCTCTACAACAAAGACCTCTTGAATGGCCTGCGTTGAAATGTTGAACAAACGCATTATAGTTGAAACAAACATCAAAACACCTATGAAAGACTTTACACAGAAAGATAATGAAACTAGTGAGATAGAAGTAGTTGGAGGACACTCACCAAAGCTAAGTCCCTTTTTAGGGAGAGGAAGAGGTGTGGCTGAGTCATCTTGTCTAAAGCCTCCATGTCCTTCGGTAGGAGAATAGGCAGCTCCAGAGCGTTAGCCAGGTGGTGGGCATGTCCTTGCTAGAACGCCCTGATGCTGGACTGGCAGGGAATGGGAGCCCTATCTAGTTCCAGCACAGGAGACCAATTGCCCTGCGTACGGCGCACCTCGGCCAACTCATGGCTTTCCCCACTCTCTACAGAAAGGGCGCGTGTTCTACCCTTGGCAATGTTTTGTTGTTGTTGTTGTTTCTTAAGTTTCTTCTGTTTCACCATTTCTGCCTCTTTGGCCTCGTTTTTTCTTTTATTTTTAGGGTCAGGGGTGTGAGACTTAGGATTGGAAAGAGGAGGAGGTAGTGGCAGCTTGAGAAGGTCCCAACTGTGTCCTTTTTGGGAGTTTGTGTGCCCCTCCTGGCCATCAGCGATTTTAAGCTAGACATCTTGTCCTCCTCGGAACTGGTATCCCTGTGCTACTATTAAGCCTTTTACACCAGAAGCCTCTGCAGGCTCGTGTTCTTCGTCCGAGAGGACAACGAAGTGATTCTCTTGAGGTTTTTTAGCTTCCTCGAGGTGGAACTGATCAATTTCCTCTTCGAGCGAGTGTTGCGAGGATGTTGGTTCTTCTCGGATGGTTGATGCTTGCGAGTGTACCAAAATAGGGACTGCAAGGATGGGGCGTGTGTATAAGATAATGGAAGGGTTGTCTGGTAGTTTGTATTTATCGAAGAAGCCCGGTCTCGAAATTTTTATCCTTCTGCGCCTCTGGTCACCCACAGTGATCGCGTCGCCGATATCTTGAAAATCTTCTAATAAGGGGTCGTATCCTAGTATGAGATGGGCTGCCCTCACTTGCAGGTCTTCGCTTACAAACACCTCGGATTAAAGAATGCGATTGAGGTTAGCGATGCTACAAAGGCTAAGACGGGGCCATACGTGTTGTTTGTCTGCAAAAATATCCGAGATGATAGGCACGGTTAGATCAACGGTAAATGCCAAATAAAGAAGTAATCACATACAGTGTAATCAAAAATGGTAAAGTTAATAGAATCAAGTCACAAGTTAGGGAATCTAAATCCTATGGAGTCACACCTGGGGTTCCCGATTCGACTAGGCAATGAGGACCATCGTGCCACATTCCAGAAGCAATCAGGTAATCATCCCTCATACCTTTGTTGGATTTAGGAAGACAGGATATGAGCCTAACAACACTTGACCTAGATTTGAGATAGTATCCTACGTCTTTAAGCTTGTGGCACTCATACATATAAATGGCGTCGTGCCATGTGAGGTTCAGACCTATTTGCTCATTCAGAGCATCAACACAGCCTAGGACTCTAAATACGTTGGGTGTACATTGGTCTAGGCATAACCTATGGTTGTAGAGGTATTCACTGGTTACATTTTTCATAGGAAGTGTCATCCCGCCCTCTAAAAAGGCTATGATGGGAATGGCCACTTCTCCTTCTTCCCTATCGTTAACTATGGCTTCTATCGGGCAATATCTTAGACCTATGTTTTGAGGAATACGGTATTTAGCCCGAAAGCCCTCCATACTAGCATTGGTATCTACTAGACACTTGAATCTACCCAATTGGAAGGGGTAAGAATGAAGACTTGGGGTGAGGTAGGATATAAAAAAGAAGGCCCAAGGAGAAGGGCCGAAGAGAAATGAATTTAAAAGATTGAGAACTTATGGGAAATAGGTTGACGATTCTTCGCGAGCTTCTTGAGTGGAGAGAGAATAGAGACTTTTGAGATTTGATCGATTTTTGAAATGAGAGGTTGAATTTCGGTTTCCTAGGTGTTTTAGTGAGTGGGAGGCGGCATTGAATTAGAAGTATCCCGCCTAAATTTGAGAAGAAATTCGGACCGTCAGATGCGCATCTCACCGTTGAACGTGGGGAACAAGGTGTAACTTACAGTCATTAATGCGGGTGTTACGGGTTTCGAAGCGTCAGAAGTGGTTCAAAAGTAGCGAAGTGACCCTTGCACGTGCGATGGTTCGCAAAGCACATGGAGATTGTGGTGTTGGTTCAAAACTCCAATTTTCTTCTTGGATTGGGAAGAGAAATGAAGTTTTGAGGGGTTATTGTGGGGGTAAAATGGTCAAAAACATAAATTTGGGCCTTGGGCCTGATTCGGGGGTATAAGCTTGTCCGAGAAGATCCTTTGAGACCCACAAGTTTGCTCTTGCTGGAAGGGGAGATGAGGCTATTCGAGGAGAAGCATCTTCTCGGCTAAGTTCAGTAAGGATTGCATGACACGTCGTGATGTTTGGGGAGAGACTTTTGGAAGGTTTATTGGGTAAAGACATGTTTCACATAGTTATAGGAAGGAAGAACATATAAGAAATATCAAGGGAAAATGCTGCTACCATCGCATTAAAGACCCTGCACCTACCTCCCTGGCCACATTAATGGGGCAATGACCTCTAAACAGTAATGTTCAGTCTTCCAGCTATTATTTAAAGGCTTCCAGGGGGCAGTGGATGGGACAAGTATCTAAATTTGTGATTTGTGTTACACATAGAAGATGAAGGGAATAAGAAGAATGATATAAAAGGAAGAGAAAGGCATTATAAAAGGGGGATGGGAGGGAAGGAGGAAGAGAACATTGCACACATGAATTCCAATTGTAATCTTCTGTTTGAGGAAATACCATCAATATAAGTGGTCCTCAGCTTGTGTCCAAGCAGAGTTTCTGTCTTTTTTGTTCACTGATTGTGTAGTTAGTAGTGATCTTGCCCAACTATTTGTCGTCTAATATCCATAAAACCTAGGTTTCAAGCCCACACTCTACAAATTTTATTGTATAAGGCTCTTTGGGCCTGACTCCACCACTTGGTTGGGTCCGGGTACAAATTGTGCACCTACAATAATTTTCCCATGTTTGGCTTCAAAATCCTAATGAGTTTTGGTAAGTTTTTTTTAAACCTTTTTTATTTTCACTTCTTTAACTGTTTTATTAGTTTCATGCAGCATTAGAAATTTAGTATTCACCAAATTTGATGATTTTAGTTTTATAATTAGCGGATGAGTTTGTTGAAAGATGGCTCTTTAGCTTGCACCATCAACAAGAATGAAAAAAGAAAGTGGAAAAATACTTAACAATATCTGGAAATGAGGATTGATAAATGTAGTAGTAGCGTGTAAATGAGAAACAAGTTTTGGATCATGGCATATTGATAGTGTGAACTTTTTAAATGTAACTTTAGCAAATTTTACTACTTTTGAGTTTTGGGTCCTCTATTACAGAAGGTTTGGCTTCAAAATATGCGTCCTATAGTAGGAGATGGTGTATACATATGTATTGAAAGTTTAAAATATTATGACAGAATTTATGATATTCTACTTTGAAAAAAAAATACACATTTGTTGTTTTAAAAATTTCCTCATAAATATTTTTACAATGTTTTGTAATGGTTCTTTTCAAGGTTTTGAAAATCCCAAAAATAATGGATGAATAGATTGATTGGCTACCTTGAAAGTATGGTGCAATTTGAACCCAACTAGCATATGTGATGCTCATGATTTTCATTTTTTTTTTGGTGATATTCACGATAATGTACAAATCAGGAACAAGGTGAAAGGTTTGGATTAATCCCAACTTAATTTTATTTTTAAGTTATTATAATTTGTTCAATGATATCATTCATATTTATACTAGCCTCTGAGCACGCGGTCACTCGCATGCTCAGAGACTTCTATTTTTTGATAAAGATTAATAATTTTCATTCATTATAAATTGAGATTACTACATTTTTCAATCACAAAAATACTTAGGAGTGTGATGAGTGTTATGCATGGAGAAAGGTTAATAATTTTAATATTTGGTACAAATGCATAACACTCATCACACCTCTAGGTATTTTTGTGATTGAAAAATGTAGTAATTCCAATTTTATAATTGATGCAAATTATTAACCTTTATAAACATAGAAGAGCCTCTAAGCATGTACGTGAGTGCGTGCTCAAAGGCTAGTTTATAATTAATCACTGTCAAACTTTGGGTCATAACTAACTAACTCTCACTTTTAATTTTAAACTCAACCCTTGGTGGGATCTATGACTTGGGTGAAGAGTGGAAACTCAAACAAGTCCAACTCTTGCTTTGCCGAGTTACTAGCAACTTAGCATACGTCTCCCCCAAGTAAACTACTCAACTCCGTAATCGCCCTAATTATTATGGATAGATAGAGAGAGAAACTTCTTCTCATCTCACACCCAATAAATAATCACAAATAACCAACCATAATAATTACAACCCATCCAAAAAAAAAACCTAACCTCATTACAAGCACTTTACCCCTACTATGACTCTTTTTCTTCATATTTTTAGGTTTAGTTTTATAATTTTTTTATTTATCTCAATTTGAGGTTTAAACGTTTGTTTATTAATATTATGCGTAATATTAATTGAAAAATATGTAGACCTTAAATTATAATAAATGAAAAAGTATAACACCTAAAAAAAATTATCACATGTGCTGTGAGGCTAATATACGATAATATTAAGAGAAAAGTAATTTAAGACTTAGGGGTGTAATGAGATGTAGACGTGGCAAAACTGGCAAGTTAGGTCAGATTTGGGTAAAAAAATTGTTCATTTTAAGCATGTTGTAAACAGGTCGGGTTGATCGGGTTGCAGGTCAGGTTGACCAGTATTTTTTTTTTTTTTCTTTTTGTAAAAAACATGTATTTACCATTTGATAAGTCATGTAGCAAATTACTTAGTGAGCATTTGATTTGTCATAATGTGATGTTGATGTGATGCACACTACTAATGTCACACTAATTAATGTGTTTGCTTCATTTGAATTTTTTTAAGATTACAATATATATCACATCACATTCTTAAATTTGTGTAATCTTACATTACTTATTAGCGGGGATATAATAATTTATGAAATTGACAAAATTGCCCACATTAATAAATTTTATTTTACTCATGAAATTAATTAAAATACTCAAGAAAAACCTCTAAAATGAACAAAATACTCTTGCAACCACCAAAATGACTAAAATGCACTACCAATGTCTAAAATACCCCAAAAACCTTTAAAATGATCAAAATACCATTGAAATCGCCAAATTAACCAAAATGCCCCCAAAACCTCCAAAAATGACCACAATGCTCTCAAAACCTTAAAAATGACCAAACCCATCTCTCCCCTCCCCCCAAAAAAATGACCAAAATACCCTTAAACCTCAAATATGAGGAAAACAATCTTGAAACCACTTAAATAACCAAAATACTCCGAAAACCTCTAAAATGAGCAAAAATACATTGAAACTTCTAGAATAACGAAAATGACCTAAAACCTCTAAAATGACCAAAATACTCTTGATAAAACTAGAATGACCAAAATGCCCCTAAACCTATAAAATTACTAAAACAATCTCAAAACTTTTTAAAATAACCAAAATACCTCGAAGAGTAATGAAAAGCCTAGGAGTGGGATGAGATGTAGACATGGCAACACATGCCGGTCGGATTGGGTTCGGGTAAAAAAAAAAAAGGTCATTTTAAGCAAATTGTAAACACATTTCAACCTATTCAGTCAATAATATATACAAGCTGAATTGCTCTTATAAAATTTATTTAAAGAAATGAGCCAAAAACCTCACCTTTTTGGCCTAATAAACACATTTCAATATGGATTAGAACTATTAACTTGTTCTCAACTTGTTTTGTCCTCGAGTGTTTTCGTGATTTAAAAGGCCGCTCAATCGTTTCATTTCATTTTTGCTAATGTAATGGCAGTTTCAAAGTTAACAACACCTGCACATCCTTCATCAACCAGAACCATATGATTAAAATTAAAACTGAGCAAAGTGATTAGAAATGTTAATCTCGTAATTAAATAATTAAAAAAAATCATGGCCACTTTTCATAGTGGAGTGGAATGTGTGAGAAAATCCAATAGTTTTCAAATTTGAAGTTTTATGAAAATAAAAAAGACATCCTCCAATTAATGCTTTGGGTAGTACACGTGTGAATCGGTTTTTTTTATTTATTTTTTACATTTTGGGCATGTAACCCACGCATTCATAATGCCAAAATAACCAACAACCTATAGAGTCATAAAATAAAACTAGCTCTCACTTTTAAAGTTTAAACTCAAACCTCCGTGGGATCGAAGACTTTGGGTCGAGTCCCTCCAAGATTGGCAATGATTGGATCAAACCAGTCCAACTCACCATCAACTCAGCATACGTTGATCCCAAGTAAACTCAAACTCACAAACATGAAACAGCCAGGTACGATAATATTAATACTTTTCCAATTGAGAAATGCAGAATTTGAGGCCTAAAATACCCACCATGTATTCATTTTGCATCCAAAATTTACAACTTGCTACCATATTTTTCAAAGATACATAATTTTGCCATTGTGTAAAAAAAATAAATATTTTTTATTTATTTTTATAAGCTGATGAAAGTGCTGTAACTAGTAATTGTTGATCGGCATGAAGGAAAGTATTTTTGAATTGGTTAGATTATGAGTCATACAACAATGCATATTGTGAGAGACCTCGCCGAAAGCACCTCTCAAAAAAGAGAGATTTTTGGAGTGTTTTTTCAAGACTCCTCTATTTTTGGGTAAGTGATGTAGAGTCGCCACTTATTTTTTTATACAGAAAAATAAGAAAAAATAAATACAAAATACATGACTGAATTGTACCATTCTCATTGATTGAATAAAAAATAAATGTTTGAAAAAAATTGAAAATTACATGGCTTTGGGTCCTAGTTACAAACTACCAAATAATTACATGGTTTTTTGTCCTAGTTACATTCTTCCCAAAATTAAATAAAGACAAGGCATTGATCTACCTATCCAAAAGAACTAGATTCGGGAGCTAGGTTACGAAATAGGAAGGCGTTAAGTACCCATTCCGCCCAGACAGAGCCTGGTCTTCTAAACTCTTGTGACCAATATATCATTTATGCATGCTATGAATGGCATGTTGTATATACACATGAAAAACTAAATCACATAAGTTTATTTATGAATGTATCATCTTCTTTATTTTAAAAAAATTAGATCTGTTTTAGTGATAAAAAAAATTGATTTTGGTTTGTCAAAAATGCCAGATTTTTTTTGCAATAATAAGAAAAAAAAAAGGTTTTTGGAGAGAAAATTCAGATCTGTTTTGGTGATTAAGAAAAATTTTGATTTTTAGTTTAGAAAAATCAGTTCTATTTTTACAAAATAAAAAAATGGCTTTACCTTGGTAAAGATCAAATCTGTTTTGTGATGATTAAAAAAAATGGTTTTTGATAACAAAAAAAATCAAATATGTTTTTTATATGTTCAAAAATATGGAAATGATTTTTTATGAAGAGAATTTCACTCATAACATAAAATTATGTTACATGAACTAAATAAAACAACCATAAACACAATCATGCTGAATCTCTTTCTTTGTTTCAAAATCTGCATATGTTAAAGAAAAATTAGATCTGTATCTAAGAAAGATACAAATCAGTTTTTGATTTGTGAAAAATTCAGATCTACATCTAAGAAAGATGTAGATCTATTTTATTTGAAAAAAAAATTCAGATTTACATCTAAGAAAGCTGTAGATCCGTTTTATTTGAAGCAAAATTCAAATCCACATTTGAGAAAGATGCAGATCTATTTTTAATTAAGAAAAAGAATTGGTTATATGTAGATTGTTAGCATTAAGAAAGAGATCATAACAACTACATAAAAAAAAAATCAAGATCATGCTTTAACAAACAATGATTTACAATTCATATTAGGGATAAAGAAAAACATGCATCATCATAAACAAGAAGCATAAAAAAGAGAATAGAGTGATTGAAAACAACCTCTTGCATGACCACTCCTTGTTCTTGAGAGGATGTTTTAGGGTCCAAAGAAATTTATTCAATTATCTTTGAAACCTAAAAATCCTAATTTTGGTAGCAAGTATCTGAGAGGATCGGCATATATAAGCACTTGGAGAGTCAAAAAATGTATGCCTCTTAGAGCACCCCCTAAATTTTTTTGAATTATGAGATCCAATCTCTATTTGTAAAGGCCACAAAACTCTAAAAAATAGCTTCGATGCGTAGAACACGAATCAGGACTCATCTTTTTGTGAAAAGTTCGAAAAAGGGTATGCCTTATCATCACCAGAAGGGCGTTGGGCCAAAGCCCAAAAGAGGCCAATTCGGCACTTTTAAAGTGTTGTTCGGCACTCCAAAAGTGCTAAATAGTACTTTGGATGCCGAACGCACTTTCATGTTTGAGTGTGTTTTGGACTCTTTTTCTAGGGTTTTTGGATCTGGTCTTTGTACCTAGACGTGCTTTCATCCTTAGTCTGTGATTTTTATCTCTTTTTTGGATAATTCAAACTTTGTAGGAACAATTATCTTGAACAATTATCTTATAGATAAATCCCTTAAAATAAATCTTGATAAAATTTAGATTATCCACAATTTTATTGTTATCCAATCATCCCTTTTGTTCCTATGCATGCAATCCTATTTTAGACACTAATTATCAGCCAATCACAAAAATATTTAACTAATTTTAATTGTTTAACCAATCAAAATTAATTTAAATTAATTATGCATGGTCGACTCTTCCTAGACACCATGCATATTGACCGTGCAAACTTGATCATGCGATATCTTTCGATTCGATGACTCGATTTAGAAACTGAACACACTGTTGCGACCGTTAGAATCTCAAGATCATTTTTATGATATGCAATGAATAAATTGATGCATGTAATGCAAGAAAAAATTGATGCATGTGATGCATGAACAAATTGATGCATGTGATGCATGAACAAATTGATGCATGTAATGCAATCATTTTTTTTTTTTTGGGTACATGGATGGTCATTCCAGTCATTTTCCTTGATTAAATCATGAGTTTAAAATTGAGTGTTTACAGAATGCCCCTCATTGACAGAGCTTGGAAAGTGAATGTCAATGTAAAATGAAGACACTGATTTTAGCGACCATGATTTAACTTAGGTTGAATTTTCAAAGATTACCTAGCCCTAGAACCTAAGGGCCCATTCGGTACATGTGTTTAAGCAACAGTTTTTAGTTTTTTTTTCGGAAATATGTGTGGGTGAAAAAGTGTGTGAAAATACGTGTAATGTTGTTTAAAAACTGAAAACATGTGTTTTAAAGTACGTACCAAACATGCCCTAAACCTTTGGAACATAGAACTAATAACTTATCTTTTGATAAGAAAAATGAAAATACTTGACGTACTTGATGACTGATGAACTTTGAAATGATTCTTGATAATTGAGGTAACTAAGAAGCTTCTCTATCTCAGTCGCAATGTGAAGGGTTAATCAAGGGGTTTCTATACTTCAATCTCGAATGTGGTGAATATCCAAGGGGCTTCTCTACCTCAGAACCAGAAATGTGGCAACCATGGGGCTTCTCTACCTTAATCTTGATGGAAGGTTAATTAAACGGCTTCTCTACTTCGATCTGAATTGTTGAAATTTGGATCAAAGGGCTTCTTTACTTCGATTTGTTTAGTTGAAATGTCAATCAAAGGACTTCTCTACTTCGATCTGAGCTATTGAAATGTCAATCAAAGGGCTTCTCTACTTCGATCAGAAATGTTGTAATGTCGATCAAAGGGCTTCTCTAATTTGATCTAAATTGTTGGAATGTCAATCAAAGGGCTTCTTTACTTCGATCTAAAATGCTAGAATGTCGATCGAAGGGCTTCTCTACTTCGATTTGAACTATTGAAATGTAGAACAAAGAGCTTCTCTACTTCGATCTGAACTGTTGAAATGTCGATCAAAGGGCTTCTTTACTTTGATCTGAACTGTTGAGATATTGATCAAGGGGCTTTTCTACTTTGATGAAATGTTGGAATATCGATCAGAGGGCTTCTCTACTTCGATCTGAACTGTTGAAATGTCGATCAAAGGGCTTCTCTACTTCAATCTGAATTATTGAAATGTCGATCTTCTCTACTTCGATTTGAATTGTTGAAATGTCGATCAAAGGGCTTCTTTACTTCGATCTAAAATGTTGAAATGTTGATTAAAGGGCTTCTCTACTTCGATTTGAACTGCTGGAATGTTGATCAAAGGGCTTCTCTACTTCGATCTGAACTGTTGAAATATTGATCAAATGGCTTCTCTATTTCGATTTGAAATGTTGAAATGTCGATCAAAGGGCTTTTCTACTTTGTTCTAAAGTTGCTGGCTGCAAAAGTCAAATTTTGGAGTTAGACTTTAACTGATAAGTGCTTTGTGGTTTCACTGTTTCTCAGATATGTGATTTTCATTTTTCCCTTCTTGATTTGAACTTTATCAAGAAAAGTTTAATTGACAAAAGGTTCTATTTTTTAGAAACATTTGATTTTTGAAACTTAGAAGTTTTGAAATTGTAATTGAGACTTCGAAACTTTGAGAATTTTGTCTTGAAATTTGGAATTTAAAATCTAAAATTTTGAGATTTGGAGTTTGAAAATTATGGCTTGAAATTTTGATCATCAAATCTGGGGTTTGAATTTTTTTTTTTCTTGAAAATTTTGAAAACTGGAGATTTGAATTTTTTTTTAAAAATTGGCATTGAGAATGTGAATTTTTTACTTGGGAATGAAAATTTTGGATTGAAAATTTTGGAGTTTGAAAGATACTTAATAACTTTGAATTTGAATTTTTTTTTTCTTTTTTGGGTTTGACTGAGTCAACTTAATTTGACTGAGTTGACTCAGCTCTTTGGTTGAGTTTAAAAGTGGGGGCCGAAATTCCTTGTCTCTCTCTTTTTCTTTTTTGCTTCATCTTTTATCAACTTCTCTTCCTCCATTAACACTATTCACCTTTTTCTTCCCTTTGATTTTTATTCTTCATCTCACTATTTCTTCTCACAAAAAACATTTTTCTAAGCTTCTCAAGCTTCCCTCATTCATCTCTATTAATATTTCTTTAGGACTTTCACCATACACCCATTTTTGGTGAAACCCATCTTTCTTTGCATCAAGATGGTGTTGACACCTCATTTTGCAACCCGCATTTAACCTTACTTGGAAGGTAAAAGAGTAATTTCACCTTGAAAATATGCATCTTATTTCTGGTTATTAGATCCTTAATATCATTTCACCAAATTGATCTTGATATTGTAACAATCAAATTGACTGGTCATAAGCCCTAATCGGACCATTGGATTGAAAGTTATCATCAAATTAAGTTTTAATGGTCAAAATGCACTGTCACAAATTGAGTCCGACTATATGTAATTATGAACAATTGATTCCAATTGGTTATAATTATAATCAATTTGAGATTAATGATGTGTCATAATTTGATTGGTTAGGACTACATTTTATGGTAAGGTTACACACACCTAATTAATTTGATAGTTAAACATTAATTATTCAATGAATAACTTGTGAAATTATCTTTTAATTAGAGTAAATTTGGAATCAATTAAGTTTGAAATGAGAGTGATTGGAGCCATTTAATGTTAATTGGGAGCTAATTCGGGACCTATTAATGTTAACAGTGCTGAAATCATTTTCTAACAAATGACCTCTACTTACCATTTCATCAATATCTCTCAGAATATTTTGAATCTATGAATGAGGTTAATGTTTCTAGAAACTAGACATCTGGGGCTTCAATTTTAGCATAAGAACGAGACAATTCTGATCAGAATTGAGTCAGATATGATTTTTTGAAGTTGGCTCTACAGGCTGTTACAACAGCTACGGGAAAACCGAATTTTGGCTTGACTCACTCCCACCAATCTTTACATTTAATGCACCAGATTTTTCCAAAGGCTAAAATGAGGTATAAGTTCATGATTCTTTGTCAACCCTCATTAAATGGTCTTCCATTCATATTTCCTCAACCATTACTATATAAACCCCCACTCTTCTCTATTCCAAGGCACAGAAAAACCCCCCTCTCTTCTCCTCTCTTGAGTTCTAGGAAGTTGAGTAGTCTTATCATATCTTGGCCTTCTTGAAACTCAAGGTATTAAGTGAGACTCACTCTTCCTCTCCTAACTCTTCTTTTCCTCCATCTTAGGACATCCCTCAAGAGTCTCCTCATCCACCATATGGATCTTGCATGAAGATATAATCCCTTTCCCTAATTTTTTTTTTTTTGTGCTGCCATGACGAGAGTTTAAGATTAAAGCATGATAATAATCATTTAAATTCCTTTGAATATGTTTGAATGTTCTTAATTGTTCTTATATGTTCTTCACATGTTCTCTATTGTTCATCACATGTTCATGCATAACACTAGTTTCAATCTTAAACCCACATCAAAAACATGAAAAATATGTTTCTTTAATAATTCTTTTAAATTCTTGAATCTAGGATATCACCATCCACACACATTTACTAGAATTTATTTTTCAATCCAAATGAAATGCTTAATAAATTGAATTAGGGTTTATCACATGCACACACTTTAAATTCAACATGCAAATTGATTGATAACATATTGGATGATGTGATATGAATGTTGGCCACCATAGTCTAGAAGACCAGTTTCACTGGGCAAGGTGGGTGCTTAACATGTTCCCACCTTGTAACATGGCCTTCGAGCTTAGATCAAGGGTCGATAGACTAATATTTATCCATGTAATTTTCAATTTTTAGATTGTAACTAGAAAACAAAGTTATGTACTTTATCTTAGATTGTATCTAGGACTAAAGCCATGTATTTTTCCTATGATCAATGTAAATTCAATTGAAAATTAATAAAATGAGGAATTTTTTAATTTTGGTTTTCTTATTTATCCCAATAATTAAATAAGTGGCGACTCCATTGTAAAACCCTTGATCTAAAGGGGAAGATATAACTAGTCAAACCTCCATTTTGAGAGATAATAACACGACTCCACCCATTCACGTGGGTTTGGCCCAACACATATAAAACGGGCCGGGGGCGCGGTCTCTCACAAATGGCTTCTTCTTCCAAAGGACCTTCTCTTTTTTACTTTTCATGGTAAGAAATATGATCTAACATTTGATTGGCAT
Source organism: Castanea sativa (assembly GCF_040712315.1). Classification (NCBI taxonomy): domain Eukaryota; kingdom Viridiplantae; phylum Streptophyta; class Magnoliopsida; order Fagales; family Fagaceae; genus Castanea; species Castanea sativa. Next base: position 42,093,005 of record NC_134023.1, read on the forward strand.
GATGAGGAAGGACTTCTTCAAGACCCTAGGACCCATGCTCCATATTGTCATGTAGACACCAAGGTGAGTTTTTCTTTGGGTTTCTTTGCTTGGGAAAATGTAGATGCACGTTTCATTGAAAGTTTCATGGTGAGACATTGTCATTTGGTTGTTTGAAATTCGGGGCATTGTGTGATTAGTTATGTTGGAAAATGTTGGCTTTAGAGCATTCTTGAAGTATTATTTTTTATTATGGTGCAATTTTGACAATGTTGGTGGCTTATGGAATTTTGACAATATCGGTAGATTGTGATGTTGTTGGACGAATTTTGGTTTGGATTTTGGGAGTACTAGCATTGTGAAAAAATTTTGGCAGACTTATGTGAATGTGTTCTTGATGTATATGGGAAAAGTTTGTTTGCATGTGTAAACTATGTTTTATGGACATGGCAAAATTTTGTGGGTAAATTTGTGGGTATGGAAAATTTTTAGGCATGGGAAAAATCTTATGGGTATGAAATTTTGATTATGAAAAATTTTGTTGGGCATGTGATGTTGGTTCTTGGAAAATTTTTATGATTATGATTTTGTCCATGTGAGAATTTATTTGTGCATGGGCATGAACTTGTGGGAAGTTTTTTGCTATTTTGGAAATGTAGGAGTTGTTGTTGTTGTTGTTGTTTTTTTTTTTTTTTTTTTTTTTTGCATGGTTATGGAAAAAATTTGGTAGTTGTGTACGGATATGTGAAGAATTTTGATTGTGGTGAAATTTTGGTGGGCCATTGGGTTTTTTTTTTTTTTTTTTTTTTTTTTTTTTTTTTTTTTGTGATGCGGGTTTGGTCATGGAAGAAAAGTTTTGGGACATGTAGTTTGATCATGGAAATTGATGAGCTGAACTTTTGTGTTGCACAGCTTCAAGAGTCGAGGTAGTCTCCAAATGTTAAAAAGTGCATGGGCAACATTGTCTCCTAGCATTAAAAATATCATCAATGAAGCAGGCTTTGGCACTTGGACACATGAATACAAAGATCTTCAATTACTTCTCGCCCTGGCAGAGCGCTTTTGGGATACTACATGTACCTTCCACTTTCCAGGTATTAGGGAAGTCATGTTGACTTCTTATGACTTCTTTGTTATCACCGGTCTGAGGTTGGGTGGTGAAAGAATTCTTGTCAATGATTCCCTTACTTTAGCTAAACTCAAGAAACTTCTAGGTGTAGGGCCTTCTAGAATAAGGAGTAACAATATCTCTTTGTCTTGGCTTGTGAAAATATTCCTTATTGTGAGACTGCGGTAAAGGGTGTTCGTATGTTCATGCTTCTTTTTATTGGGATTTTCTTCTGTCCGGATTTAGGCAGTACTGTGAATCCATGCTATCTAGAAAGCTTGAGAAAAATTGGACAAATTTGAAATTATGACTGGGGCGACATGGCCTATGTTACTTTGATGCATTTCATGACCTAACTCTCTAAGCGGAGTTTTTCAAACTTGGGTGGGGCTCCATTTGTATGGCAGATGAGGTTTGGGATTTTTTTGGCTATGTGTAGGTTTTGGAAAATTACTTTGGCTATGTGGTAATGGTGTTGTGAATATTTCAGGTATAGATGTATGAATATTTTGGAGTGGGTCCTCAAGTTCAGGAGGAGGTTGCTAGCATTTTTCCTAGATTTCTCTGTTGGTTGCCCAGCATCATTTGTCAACGACCTCTACGCATTCTTTGGAAATTTGGCGTTTGATGATTAATGATTTTTACTGCTGAAAATGTGAGTCCTTCTTTTTACCCCCCCTTTCTTTTTTGTGTGGGATCTTTGGTGCTTGGTTATGGTTTGGTCTTTTCTCATTCTGGATTCCTTTGTGATTTCTCAGATGTCTTTAGATCCTTGGGCTAAATGTGAGGGGTATGCGGAGTGTGAACGGGCTTTGGAGCTGAATGGTTGTCAAGCATTATTTGAATGTGGGCATGGAAGGTACTGGTATCTTGGTGATTAGGTGTTACCGCAAGTTCATCATGTGTATCCTCCTACAACAATTCCAGTTCCTCCTTGTCCCTCTATCCGGTTAGCTGACATTCTGACTGATGAAGAGATTGCTCAGGCCCGTACGGGCTTCATTGTTCCGGGAATAGTAGGATCTTATTCTGAATTTTTTCAAACTCATCTGCAAGGTTACTTGGTTGGCCAAACGGTACTTCTTTTCCTTTTTAAATTCAAATCTTCATTTTGCAAATTCTTTTTCCACATTTCTTCTCGGTGACAAAACTTGCATGTTGGATTTTCAGCCTCCACCTTCTGAAGGAGAGGAAAAGGGAGATGAAGAGAAAGAGATTCCCTCTCCTCACCATGCTAGTAGTTCCTCTAGTTCTTTTATGGAGATTTATCCTCATTTTTGGGCATGACAATGTATTGAATTCTGATGGAACATATAGCTCCATGCCCTTGACTAAGCCAGAGCACATACCAAATGTTCCTTGGCCCAATTCGATGTGTTCTTGAATTTTCAATTCTTTGTCCTTATTTCTTCTTGGCTTATTGAATGATTCATAATCTAGCAAATTTGTGCTTCAAGTTGATGTGGATCTTGTGGAGGAAAGCATGCGAATGATTGGAGGCTTGCAGTCATTGGCTCGTACTCAATCCTCCTAATGTGTGCGCAATGATTCGAGCTGGGTATGCCTTGTTGCTTTCTGAGTATTTCTTGCTTGAACTATGCTTGATGGTGGAATTAACACCTAATTCTACTGACCTTTTAGGCACATAGAATGGAAGCTGCTGATGCTACCAGGAGAACTTTAGAGGAAATGATCAAGAGCCTTGAACTTGAAAATCGTCAATATGATGCTCGCTCAAGTCAAGAAGGAAATACTGAAGGTGGTTCATCTAGAGGTGGATCAAGGAGATCCTTACACAAGTGGACTCGGAGTCCCAATGATGCATGACTTGTATTTTTATTCTTCCTACAAAACAAAAAGAAGTGGTCCTTAGACAATCTTGTATTAATTTTCTTGTTTAGTACTTTGTTCTTGGCATCACCTTGGATCATGTAGAAACTTTAACTAAGATAAGTTTAGAATTCACTTGATGAGGTCTTGTAGTATCAGTTTAAACTTATCTTGATTAGCTCTATTGGAATCTGCACGTGCTTAAAAGAGGTTGAGCCAAATGCCCCTAGTTTAAAATGAATGCATGATTTTTGTAAAACTTGGTGATGAAAAATTTCTCTTTTTTTATTTTTTTTTATTTTATAGAAAATTGATGAAGGTGTTTTTTTATTTATTTAAGAAAAATGACCCATGGGCGAATGCCCCTAGTTTAAAAAGGAATGCATGAATTTTGGAAATCTCAATGATGATTTTTTTTTTTTTTTAAAGATGATGATCTTTTTTTTTTTTTTTGAAAATTGCATGAGGCATGGGTGAATGCCCTTTGTTTGGAACATAAATTTATAGTCTTTAAAAAAACTTGATTTGATCAATTAATGATGATTTTTGAAAAAAAAAAACTTTTTGAGTGTCAAACGATCTAAGAAAAAAGTCTGAGAACACAAAATTTCATGGAATTGCATGGGTGTACGACAATGGGGCTGTGTGGCACTTGGCACATGAGGAGTGCCATTTGGCAATTTTGGAGTGTCGATCAACACTTTCAAAGTGCCGATTGGCACTTTTATAGTGCTGAATGGCACTGGGCCACATTATGATGTTCACGCCATGGTGGGCTGACTCCTTACTCTTTTCCAATGCATGTTTCGCGTTTTCGCATTTTTTGAAAGTATTTACTTCGTTTGTGATCATAAAACACTCACCTAGCCAGCTACAAACTCTCTAAAACCTATTTCAAACCTGATTAGGAATTGATGTAGCTTATATAAATGAATTCTCCTGCGACAATGCATAAAGATTAGCAAAACACAATAATCACAAGCAAAAGTCATCCATGGCTAGCAATCATAATTTCTCTCATTCAACAATTCATGATATCAAAATATGGGTTCGTAACTTTGATTTTAGTACCAAAACCAATTTTTTAGCCTTCAAACTAGAGGGAATTAAGGCTCCAAGGAATGTCAAAATCAAGTGGGACTTCCTTCGTGATGCCCGTAAAATTCTAGGATCCTAAAGATCATGTGTTTTGGTTTAACACTGCTAAACTTTGTTCGACAATTAAAGATTTTTTCGCTATCTTGGGCTATGATCCAAGTAGAAAATCTGTAGCGGTTTCTTTTGATCCCAGGCATAAGGAATATTTGTCTGACACTCTCGGCCTTTCTACTTCCATTACTGATAGTATGATTGAAGGACATATGGTGAATCTTTGTGCAATTATCTCTCGGCTAATTGACAAATGCACCTATGGAGTGATCGACAATATGCAGAAAAACTTTCAGTTTGGTCTTATGCATCGTAAGAAAACTTTTGCTTTGCTCTGGGAGACGCGGTTTCATGGATGCTCGAGCCATAAGTGTTGTAAGCCAAATTAAGGATGGTGATAACCCTGTTTCTTTGATCTTGGCAAAAACTCTTCTAGGACTGGATGTTGTATTTCATGGTGAAGAAACTCAAAACTTCTTATGGAGCCCCTTGACTTTACAAATATGGCTAATGGAGTGACTGGATATGATTGCCAAGCCTACCACCGGTAATTATGGGCTTAGCAGTTTTCTTAGCGGGCCTGTAATCAAAACTAAGTGCCAAAATGAGAGTGATTGGGTGAGGTTCTTGGAAAAGAAATCCAATGCCTCAATTCAATAAGACTGTTATTGGTGGAAGTGCCAACCCCCTCTATTGCAGTCTCTAGGATCAAATCACATCTTCCTTTTTGGGTTGTAGAGGGAAACTTTCTACATGGGAGATAGACTCTTGAGGCAATTAAAATATGAGCAAGGAATACCTAGTGGCAAAAGAAGAAGACCTTTCTCTCCTGTGGACACAAATCCTACTTCTGTAAAGAAAATGTTATTGGGTTTAGAGATGGCTGATCGAGTGGACCAATCTTTTGTCAATGTTCACTTTCACAGGATGACTGTAGAATACTCCAGCTAGTTGATAAAGAAAATTGTTGACAAAGAGTCTGAGAGGATTGCTATGAGAGAACAATTTCTCAGAGACAACTGGGAAAGACTCGATGAAGACAACTATGAATTCAAAAGAAGGGATAGGGAGGATGAAGCACCTAACACAAAAGAAATCAATGATCAACAGAAAAAGAAAAGACTGAAGACAAAGTGACCTTCTTATTTTTTTGGCTTTGAGCAAGTTTATTTAGAAGTTGACGTAAAACTCTTATTTTTAGGAATTATTTAGGATTTTATGGTTAAGGGTTCTATTTATTGTGTGGGCTTTTTGGGGTTTGGGTTTTGTGTAATGACATGGTTTAATGGAATGGTTGAATTTTTGGTTAAATTTGGTTAATAGGCAAATGGTGGGTTTTGGGAAATTATGACTGAACCAATGCATGGTTGTCTACGTACCCCCTTTGTAGAAGGATCAGGTCATCGCGTAGTTCATTGGTTTTTTATTTGCCTTACTTTTTGCCTAGGCTACCCTTTTTGGTTTTCAACCTAACAGGCTCTCTCACTCTCTTTGTTTTTTACTCTCCTTTTGCGTAGGTTGCCCTTTCAAGTTTTCAACCTACCTATTTTTCTTCTCTTTTTCTTCTTCTTCCTCTTCTTCTTCTTCTTCTTCTTTTTTTTTTTTTTTTTGCTCTAATTTTTTCCTAGACCACCTTTCGAGTTTTCAGCCTAGCTAGCTTTTTTTGTTTTTTTGTTTTTTTTTTTATCAAACCTAGTAAGGGAAATAACATAATTTACAACCATTTCAGACATGATACTTCTTCAATTGATCCATGTTGGTTGGCTCAGTGAAAGGGCTTGTATCTAAGTCCATCAACCTTACTGCTCACCTAGAGTATATTTGTTTGATAATGTATAGGCCTACACAATTTTGCTTGAATTTCCCGTTTGCATCTTGAAGCAGGGCTTGGATTTCTTTCGCCACTAAATCCCCCAACTTCAAATATTTGGTTCTTACTTTCTTATCAAAAGCTTTCTTGAGTCTCTTATGGTATCCCTAAATGTTATACAGGGCTTTGAGTCTTTTCTCATCCAGCATGCATAACTAATCATATATGCTTTGCAACCAATCCACTTCAGGGATTTCACTTTCCAATACTGTCCTTAATGAACAGACACCCATTTCAATGGGAAAGACCGCTTCCATCCCATACACCAATGAATAAGGAGTGGCTCTTGTGGAGGATCGAATTGACGTTCTATACCCCCAAAGTGCATAGGGTAATTGTAGGTGCCAGTCTTTGTAGTTCTTTGTGATTTTCTTCAAGATTTGCCATATATTTTTATTAGCAACCTCAATTGCCCCATTGGTTTGAGGATGGTAAGGTGAAGACTTGTGGTGCTGAATGTTGAACTGTCGAAGTAGCCTTTCTGTTTCTCCTTTAAAATGCAACCCATTGTTGGAGATAATTTCATGTGGTACCCTATATCTATAGATGATGTTGGTCTGGATGAATTAAGCAACTTTCTTTCAATTTAGAACTTAGTATAAGGCAGCTTCTACCCATTTAGTAAAGTAGTCTATGGATATAAGCATGAATTCATGACCATTGAATGCTATTGGGTGGATCTTCCTAATGATGTCTATTCCCCATGTAGAGAATTGCCAGGGTGATGTCATAGTATGCAATGGCATGGGTGGCATGTGCTTCAAATCTCCATAGACTTGGCATTGACGACATTTTCGAACATGAGCCGTACAGTCGGCTTCCATAGTGGTCCAGTAATAGCCTTGTCTCATTATCTTCTTTGATAGCATGTGTGCATTCATATGTGGTCCATAGCTTGATTCATGAACCTTTTCAATTATTTGTTGTGCCTCCTTGGTGGTTACACAAAGGAGATAAATTCCATCATATGATCTTCTGTAAATTCTTTCACCACAAATAATGTAATTAATGGACAACCTCTGAATGGTCAATTGTTCATTCTTGTCTGTAGATGGTGGGTATGTCCTATCCTTGAGGTGTTGTAGGATGTCTGAATACCATTTAACTTTCCCATTCTTTCCCTCATCTTCTTCTATTTTTATGCAATAGGCTAGTTATTCTTTCTATTCCAACACTATCGGTCTGGCTTCATCTTCTTTCAGGCCACCCATCATGGATGCCATGGTTGACAAAGCATCTACAATTTGATTTTGCATCCTTGGTACATACTGATATTGGATCTTGCTAAAGTTTAATGCCCACTTCTGAAGACATTCATATTAAGGCATAAGCCTTTCTTCTTTGATCTTCCACTTTTTCTGGATCTAAGAGATTATTAGAGCCGAGTCTCCGTATACCTCCAACTCCTTCACTCCTAGGCCTAAGGCTGCTTGTAGACCCATAATGCAAGCTTCATATTCAGTGGCATTGTTGGTTGCAAGAAAGTTAAGTCTGCCAGAAAATGGAATGTGTGTCCTTTTTGGTGAAATTAAGAGAACTCCAATTCCACTTCTGTTTTGATTTGTTGCTCCATCAACATACATCTTCCATGATTCTACCTCAATCCTCATGATATCTTCATTTGAAAAGTCCCCTTGGATTTCTTCAGCTTCTTATGGCGAACAATGGGCTAAGTGATTGGCAATTGCTCTCCCTATTACAGATTTCTAAGTCACATATTTAATATCAAATTCTGACAAAAGCAAGACCCACTTAGCAGTCTTCCCATCTTGCACGGATTTTTCCATTAAGTACTTCAAAGAATCCATTTTTGCAATCAACAAAATCTTGTAAGCAAGTGTATAATGTCTGAGTTTGCGGGTTGCCTAAACAAGTGTTGCACATGTCTTCTCTAATGGTGAATAGTTTTCTTCATAAGGTAACATCTTCTTACTGATGTAGTAAATTGCATTCTCATTTTTAGTCTCTTCTAGGTATTGAGCAAGTAGAGCCCTCATTGCCATATCTGAAAAGATGAGATACAACAATAATGGCTTTTCGGGTACTAGTGGGACAAGTATTGGTGGTTTCACTAGATAACTCTTGATCTTCTCAAAGGCTTCTTGGCACTGTTCATTCCACACTATAGGGACTTCCTTCTTAATAAGCCTGAAGATTGGTTCGCATGTCATGGTGAGCTGGGCTATAAACTTGCTGATGTATTGTATTCTCCCTAGAAATCCTCGAATCTCCTTTTTAGTTCTTGGGGGTTTCATCTCTACAATTGCCTTGATTTTGTCAGGATCAACTTCTATTCCTCTTTGGCTTACCATAAACCCTAACAGTTTTCCGGATGTAACTCCGAAAGTGCATTTCTTAGGATCCAATCCTAACTTGTAGAATCGGATTCTTTCAAAGAACTTTCCAAAGCTGGTATGTGCCCTTCATAGTCTTTGGATTTCATTATCATGTCATCAACATAAACCTGTACTTCTTTGTGAATTAAATCATGCAACAAAGTAGTGGCTGCACACTGGTAAGTAGCACTAGCATTTTTAAGGCCAAATGACATGACCTTATAGTAATATGTCCCCCATAGTGTAATAAAGGAGGTTTTATCCATATCTTCTAGAGCCATCTTAATCTAATTGTACCTTGAAAATTTTTTCATGTATGATAGCAAAGCATGACCTGCGGTATTGTCAACTAGGATGTTAATGTGAGGCAATGGGAAGTCATCTTTTGGACTGGCCTTGTTCAGATACTGAAAATCTACACACATTCTGACCTTTCCATCCTTCTTTGGTACTGAAACCACATTAGCTAACCACTCTGGATAGTTGATCACTCTTAGGAATCCAGCATTGTACTGTTTCTCCACTTCTTCCTTGATCTTAAGAGTCCATTCTGGCTTCATTCTTCTTAACTTTTGCTTGACTGGCTTCATGGTTGGATCTATTAGAATTCAGTGCTTGTTAGGACATGTGTGATTCATGTTAGGAACATACGTCAAAATTTTATGTAATTAGCTAATCCATTGACAAAACGCACTTTACTTGTATTTAGGTAGATCTAGGATGTGTTTAATACTTCAAGGAACAAGTATACCAGTTTAAGTGTTAAATCCATGCAAGTCTGTCCAAGATTCAAGTATTGAAGTGTAGGGTTTTAAATCTCGACATCTAGTATCTATCGAGGTTTAAAAGCTGTCTAAGCACGAAGCTCAACAGCTGCTCAATTGATAAGGTATTTGTTGAGATTTATGAAAAACGAATTTTCAGTTCTAATTTTCATACAATCCGTGAATGTATGTTTGGGCTTTCTTTTCTCACAACCCTAAACATATATAAGGATTATTTTAAGCGTCGTCTAGGGTTGTATAGTTGCGCGAGTATTGAGCAAAGTCTTGTTCATGTAAATTGTGACCAGAGACAGAATTTGCCATAGTTCTTCTTTCTCTTGAAGAAGTTGTTGTATTTGTACACCGTAGGGTTTTGTGACCAAGCAATTTATGATCTTCATCGTGTGATGAACAGAAGAACTTTACGGCCAACATCCTTCTCAAGTTGGTGATCAAGTTGCATACTGGGATCCATTCATCTTTTGGTTAGTCACGTACTGGGAGTCATGCAATACAAGGAGAGATTGTCACTACAAAACAAGTCCAATTGGGTATTGGGGTAAGGGTTCAACTGTAGGTTGGTAGAAGGTACTGGGATTCCTTTACTTGTAACCGCTTGTTTTGATAATAGTCGATTCTTAGGAGTGGTGACCTTAAAATCACCAGGTGGGATTTTTGCCTCAGTGGTTTTCTCCATTCGTAAAAAAATTACGTGTCATTTAATTTCCGCTACATTTAGTTACTTGGTGATTTTTTTTTTGCTACCACGTGCTTTGCATGTTAATTAACTTAATTATTCAGTTGGCTAAATTAATTGGTTAATTCGTCACAAGGGGTCAATATATTCTTGGCCTATCAATGTTGTACTCTATCTATATCAATCCCGGGCATGTCTTCATATGACCAAGCAAAGACCTCCTTGAACTCTATCAGTAGTTCCACTAATGAAACTTTCTCTGAAGTGGTCAGGGTATTGCCCACTTGGATTATTTTGGGCTCATCCTCAATTCCTAGGTTAATAGGTTGGGTCTCTCTTTTACAGGTTCTAGGTATCCATGTTTTAATTCCTTATTATTAAGAGTTTCTTTACCAATTTCAAAAATAAAAATATTCAAAGCCAGCAAATAAACAGAATCAGAAATCATATTAAAAGGAAAAGAGTTCTCAACAGACCCAATAAACTCAACTAAAGTAGATTCAACTGGAAAACTATCACAAACAGTCTTAATAGGAATAGAAATACTAGCAGAGATAGACTTAATAGGGACAGAAACAATATTTTTGGTGGGAGTGACTAGCTCGGCGGTCTTGATCTTCTTGGCAAAAGTGACTGACTTGACAGTCTTGATCTTCCTCATAGAGTCCTCCATGGGGTGGGCGGCTCCCTCCCATGCCCAGTTCTTCCACTCGGTCGTGGCTTCCACAATGGCAGGTGACTCCCAGTAAGCTCCTTCTTCCCTTAGCATTAGTACTGCGGGATCTATATCCATATAATCTGTAGCTTCTTCTTCGATCTCCATGTCTGTAGGCTTGTCGGTCACAAAAGCATCCAGGCGCTCTATGCTATCCATCCATTCATCAAACAGGTCGTGCTTGTCTCTGTTGCCCAAGTTGGTGGGTTGAGGGAGATGCTCTAACTCGCCTCCTTCTTCCCTTTCATTACTACATTTCGCACTCTCAAGTGTCATGATTTTGAGATTATAGACCATTAGCTTTTGGTCTAGTGTGGCCAATTTGGCATCTATGTCATCTTCCTCTTTAGTATATGGGGTTGGTGAACTTGGTTCTAAATCATAATACGACCCTAATTCTGGAACTTCTCTTTCGTGCTTGTCATACCTAGGGCTAGACCTTGAGCTAACATGAGTGATATCACTCCAATTTGAAAGGTGCCCATAGGGATATTCATCATGGTACATTTGATTGGCTTGTGCATTCTCCTCTCTTGCATTCTCCAACACATTTATTAGTCTATATTGATCACTATCAATATCTCTCCACCTGTTAGCTTCGACATAACATCACTATTATATTCCTCACAGAATAGGTCTACATCTTCATCTTCTCTATCACTAGGGTGTTCATCCCAATCATCACCACTATACGGGCTATCATAACTTCTGCTGTTGTTGTCATCACTATCGGTGCTATTGTCATCATCATCATGTCCACTATAATTGTTGTTGCTGTCACTGCTACTATCACTCTTGTCATTGGTTTCATCCTCATCATAGCTAGGCACTGCTCCTCCTTCCACATCTTCATCATTGGCTCTTAGTTCATATGGGCTCTTTAAAGCAAGCTGGAAAGCCTCCCAATATTCTTCCTCCAAGAGGTGTAGTCATGGCATCAGGATCTATGTAGTCAACCCAATTAGTAGGAATCCAAGTTGTGGCTTCTTCATAGTTTTCCCAAAATTCATCCCCGGAAGGTAGTTCATTCTCCTCATCATTGCTACCACATTGTTGTTACCATAAGAAGCAAAGTCCATTGGGATCTTCTTAACTTCTTCTTTCTTTTCAAAACTAGGCCTTTCAATCTTAAAGCCATCCAAGGTCAATGGCTCTTTCTTAGAATCAATACCAAAAATAAGATTAGGCACAGTCAAAGTATCCCTACAGATGGTCACAATAGCTCCTTCATGTGGAAACCGAACCTTTTGATATAGAGAAGAAGGCATAGCTTCTATGTTATGGATCCAGGGTCGCCTAAAGAGCATGTTGAAGCATGAAGCTATATTAAGGACCTGAAAATCCACCTTCTTGACCGTTGGTCCTATGGTAAGCTCCAATGTTATGGTCCCCAAAACCTCTCTTCTATAGTTGTCATATGCCCTCACATGTTAATTAGTAGGCACAAAGTCTTCAATGCTGAGGCCCAAGCAGCTTGTAGTCTTCAAATGACACACATTCAAAGCGCTTCCATCATCTATCAAAACCATCGGTATCCTCTTCCCCATGGAATCTACAGTAATATGCAAATGATCGTTATGGTGCTCCCCCTTCTTGGTCAGATCCTTGTTAGAATAGAAGATAGTGAGTTTCCTATTTATGGACCCAATCATAGCATTCAGATCCTGGGAGGTTTTAGTTTTAGAGACTTGGATTTGGTTGAGCAAGTCTACTAGGTTTTGACGGTGTTTGTATAAGGCCATGAGTAAACCCCATAGGGATATGTTGGCTTGTGTCTTCTGTAGTTGCTTGAGGACTTCATCTTCCTCGGTAGGTGTTTGTTGGGTAGATCTATTCAAAGCTTCCACTGGGTTGTTGGTCTCTAAATGTGGCGAATTAAAGTGTCTCCCCCTTGTGATGTGGGCAATTTTTGTTGGATCATGGAGATCGGTGTCTTGGGGTTTGAAGTGTCTCCCCCCATTTGTGGGTGTTTTGCTATTTATTTGGGGTTTGAAGTGTCTCCCCCTATTTGTGGATGTTGGATAATTTGATTGGGGTTCGAAGTGTCTCCCTTCATGTGTGGGTGTTTGGTAATTCTCGGGTTTTGGTACTTCATTCCATATGTCATATCCTGTAGTGGTGGTTGATGTCCTATCCATTAATTCTTCCCATTTCATCATGAAGCATTTAGGAGGTCATAGATCAAGTCGGATGGGTCTTCCTTATTTTCATCTTCGATCATCAAGCAATTAATCCTTGGTCCTTTCCCAAAATTATGATTGGGAAAGGGATTGTTGGTGATGCTAAGGCCTTGTAGGTGCGCAATCACCTTCTTGTCTATTAGGTCTTGAATTGCATGATGAAGGGTGAAACAACGATCAGTGTCATGACCAAGGCATTAGTGGTAAGCACATCTTTTATTCACATCAAACTTTGAGGGCAAGGGGTTCGGAATTGGTCTTGGGTATAAAGGTTTCAGTAACCCTTTTGCTTTTAGCTTGTCATACACTTGGCTCATGGGCATGTACAACTCATGAAATTCTCTCCTAGATCTAGGCCCTTGTGCTACTTGCATAGGGTGCAATAGGTACAATTAATTAGTAAGGATCATTTTTATGAATGTTGGAAATTTTTGTAGCCTTAGATCCTACATTCTTTCTAAACCTTGGTGGGTCATTAGGCTTTATAGTTCCGTTGTTTATAGCACCCTTAATTTGCGTTTCAGCAGTAATTAAAGTTTTAAAATTAGGAAAGTATTGTGCAAACAAGTACTTGTGATATACAGGTAATAAATTCTTTACAACCATGGCTAATTGTTCTTCCTCACTCGACCTACACATCATTTGTACGGCCTTAGCTCTCCACTTGGTAATGAAAGTATAGAAGGATTCTTTCGGCTATTGCTTGGTAGTCTCGAGGCCTCTTCTTGTGATGTCCACTTCTATATTGTGCTTGTATTGCTTATGAAACTCTCGGCAGATGTCCTCCTAATTTCTTGCTCTTGCATCATCTAGGTCGAGGAACCATCTAAGAGCGGCTTCAATCAATGTGTTTTGGAAAATCTGAGCAAGTACTTCCTCGGTCGAGCCTAAGGGCTGCATAGCCCTCATATACATCTTCATATGAGACTTTGGGCAGCCGATCCCATCAAACTTTTCCCAGCCAATCCCATCAAATTTTTCCAAGGTTGGCATCTTGAACTTGGGTGGCAACCTTGCATTAGGGAACAGTGAGAGAGAATCACAATCCATAAGGTCCTCCATCTTATGGGTTCTTCAAATCATCTCCTCCATTTTATTCATCCTCTCGTTGATCTTCTTCTCACTCTCTACTATTGGTGGATCATGATCAGTCTTGTCCTCCTCTTAATTACTCTTCAAATTATGAAACTATTGCATCATACAGTTCATATCTTCCTTTAGCTGAATCTGACTAGCTACCATAGTGCTAAGTAGCTCTTAGGTGTTCATAGGTTCCTCTATGTTTGGGTGTTCTCCTTCTTCTGCCATAGTGTGGGGAGCTTCAAACTTCTTGTGGCTTGAACTGTCTTGGAAGTCGAAGATGGTGTTGTGATGTTGCAGCAGTGGAGTTTCTTCTATGCTTAACGACTTTAGTATTGTGATGGGAGTGACGAGCTTGGAACTAGAGCTACTGGCTTAAGTGTCGGGCTTAGGTTCTCTTTACAGCCTTCCTTCAGATCTTGACCAAATTCTCCCCTAATGACAGGCTTGGTCGGGTTAATCAAAGCTAAGACCACATCCACATCCACCAATCAACCAAAATAAACACACACAACATGCAATGCAATTTTAACTGGGACCGACCTAAGGATAGGTTCTTAGTCATTACGTTATAGGGTGGATTTGTTATTTCATTGTTTTCCATAGCTAGGACGTTACACCTCCCAACTTGTAATGTAATGAACATTGCGTTGGTGTGAACGGCATGTTTTGTCCTTTACAGTCAACAGGAAATGATCTAGTGACTTTAGGCTATGAGTTGGTGAGTTGACTATTGGGTACCTGAATCTAATGAAGACCGATGATCCATGGTTACTACCACCACAAAATTGCTAAAAATGGGTGCATACATTGTTGTTTGAATGGCACACACTATGACAGTTAGGGAAAGATTTTAACAATTAATACAAACAATAAATACCATAATCAAAATATCATACAACATCCCATCAAACATAAATAAACAAACAAACAACTATGTCATCCAAGACCATGCAAAACAATGGTACACATTTGGTCACTCAAGTCTAATATGAAGCTTAGCCCTCGACATCCCCAGCGGAGTAGCCACTATGAGAGATTTTTGGAGTGCTTTTTCAAGACACCTCTCTTTTTGGGTAAATGGTGTGGAGTCGCCACTTTTTTTTTATACAAAAAAATAAGTATAAAAAATAAGAAAAAATAAATACAAAATACATGACTAAATTGTTCCATTCTCATTGATTAAATAAAAAATACATTTTTGAAAAAAATTGAAAATTACATGGCTTTAGGTCCTAGTTACAAACTACCACATAATTACATGGCTTTTTGTTCTAGTTACATTCTACCCAAAATAAAATAAAGACAAGGCATGGATCTACCTATCCAAAAGAACTAGATTCAGGGCCTAGATTACGGATTGGGAAGGTGTTAGGCACCCATTCTGCCTAGATAGAGTCTAGTCTTCTAAACTCTTGTGACCAATGTACCATTTATGCATGCTATGAATGACATGTTGTATATACACATGAAAAACTAAACCACATAAGTTTATTTATGAATGCATCCTCTTCTTTGTTTTAAAAAATTCATTTCTATTTTAGTGAAAAAAAAATTTTGATTTTGGTTTGTCAAAAATGCAAGATTTGTTTTTTAATAATAAGAAAAAAAAAAAAAAGGTTTTTGGAGAGAAAATTCAGATCTATTTTGGTTATTAAGAAAATTTTGATTTTTAGTTTAGAAAAATCAGATATGTTTTTACAAAATTTATAAAAAAAAAAATGGTTTTACCATGGTAAAGATCAAATCTATTTTTTGATGATTAAAAAAATGGTTTTTGACAAAAAAAAAAATCAGATCTATTTTTTATATGTTCAAAAATATGGAAAAGATTTTTTACGAAGATAATTTCACTTATAACATAAATTTATGTTACATGAACTAAATAAAACAACCATAAACACAATCATGTTTAATCTCTTTTTTTGTTTCAAAATCTATATATGTTAAAGAAAAATCAAATCTATATCTAAGAAAAATACAAATCAATTTTTGATTTGAGAAAAATTCAGATTTACATCTAAGAAAGATGCAGATCCGTTTTTAATTAAGAAAAATTCAGATCTACATCTAAGAAAAATGCTGATCCGTTTTATTTGAAGAAAAGTTCAGATCTACTTTTAAGAAAGATGAAGATCTGTTTTTAATTAAGAAAAAGAATTGGTTATATGCAAATTGATGACATTAAGAAAGAGATCATAACAACTACATATAAAAAAAATAAAGATCATGCTTTAACAAACAATGATTAAAAATTCATATTAGGGATAAAGAAAAACATGCATCATCATAAACAAAAAGCATAAAAAAGATAATAGGGTGATTGAAAACAACCTCTTGCATGAGCACTCCTTGTTCTTGAGAGGATGTTTTAGGGTGCAAAGATATTTATTCAATTATCTTTGAAGCCTAGAAACCCTAATTTTGGCAGCAAGTATCAGGGACGATCAACAAATATAAGCACTTGGAGAGTCTAAAAATGTATACCTCTTAGAGCACCCCCCAAAAGTATTTTGAATTATGAGATCCAGTCTCTATTTATAGAGGCCAGAAAACTCTAAAAAATAGTTCTGATTCGTAGAACACGAATCGGAACTCATCCTTTTGCAAAAATATTGAAAAAGGTGTGCCTTATCGTCACCCGAAAGGTGTTGGGCCAAAGCCCACTTTGGACGCCAAACACACTTTCGTGTTCAGGTGCATTTTAGACTCTTTTTATAGGGTTTTTTGATCTAGTCTTTGTACCTAGGTGTGCTTTCATCCTTAGTCTATGATTTTTTATTTCTTTTTTGGGTAATTCAGACTTTTTAGGAACATTTGGAACAATTATCTTATAGATAAATCCCTTAAAATAATACTTGATAAAATTCAAATTATCCACAATTTTATTGTTATCCAATCATCCATTTTATTCCTATGCATGCAATCTTATTTTAAACACTAATTATCAACCAATCACAAAAATATTTAACTAATTTTAATTGTTTAACCAATCAAAATTGTTAGGACATATGTGTTTCACTTGTTTAGAACATATGTCATTCATTATTTATGTAATTGGCTAATACTTTGTTAAAACGCACTTTACTTGTAATTTGGTAGATTTAGGATGAGGTTAATGCTTTAAGAAACAAGGTTTCAAGATCAAGTGTTAAAGCCATGCAAATCTGTCCAAGAAACAAGCTTAGTAGTGCAAGTTCATTAAAGCTTGACAGCTGGCTCGATAGCTGCATCTATCGAGCTTTAAGAAGTTGTTCTAGCCCCGGCTCGACAGTTGCTCGACAGCACCTTGACACTTGTAGCTGTCGAAATTTAGGAAAAATAGATTCCAAGTTCTGTTTTAATTCTAATCCGTGGATGCGTCTTTGGGGCTTCTTTTCTCCTAACCCTAGACATATAAAAGAATTATTCTAAGGGCCGTCGAAGTGTGCCAAGTTGCACAAGCATTGAGAAATCCTTGTTCATGCAAATTGTAACTTGAGACGAAGTTTTTGCCCTAGTTCATCTCTTTTGTGAAGAAGTTACTGTGTCTTTGCACTGTAGGGTTTTGTAACCAAGCATCTTCTTGATCTTCATCATGTGGATGAATTGAAGAACTTTGCAGCCAACAATCTTCTCTAGTTGGTGATTGAAGTCGCGTACTAGGATCCGCGCATTTGGTTAGTCACGTACTTGGGAGCCGTGCATTGAAAAGAGAAATTGTCACTACAGAACAAGTCCAATTAGGTATTGGGGTAAGAGTTCAACTGTAGGTTGGTAAGGTACTTGGGATTCCTTTACTTGTAACCGCTTGTTGTGATAATAGTGGAGTTTTGAGAGTGGTGACCTTAAAATCACCCGGTGAGGTTTTTGCCGTGTAGGTTTTCCCCATTCGTAAACAAATCACCGTGTTATTTATTTTCCGCTACATACTTAGTTTATTTGGTGATTTGTTTATGCTACCACGTGCTTTGCATGTTAAATTGGTTAATTAATTGAACTTGGCTAATTAATCAATTAATCCATTACAAGGGGTCAATATGTTTTTGGCCTATCAAGTGGTATCAGAGCAAGCACATTCTAATTAGGGCTTAATCTTTATGTGTGATCCATTGACCCCTATTTGTCATGGATGGAGGTCAGTCTTTTATCATACCTCCATTGTTTGATGGTACTAACTATGCATACTGAAAAGTACGCATGAGACTTGAGAGCTTTCTTGCAGTCTCTAGATGAGAAGGTGTGGCAAGCTGTGGAGATAGGCTGGACCAAGCCTAAAGAAGCGTCGGCCGATTGGGATGAAGCTAAGATTAAGGCAGAAAACTTCAACAGTAGAGCATTGAATGCCTTATTCAGTGCAGTCACTAATGAGGAGTTCAAGAAGATATCCTCCACTGAAACTGCTAAAGAAGCATGGACCATCCTCTAGACAACCTATGAGGGAACAAAGGCTGTCAAAGATTCGAAGCTACAAAGGCTCATTACAAGCTTTGAAGAAATTAAGATAGAGGAGGATGAGTCATTTGATGAGTTCTATGCCAAGCTCAAGGACATAGTAAACTTAGTCTTCAATCTTGGAGAAACCATTCCTGAACACAAGATTGTGAGGAAAGTGGTTAGATCTCTACCCGAGAGATTCCATGCCAAGATCACGACAATAGAGGAATCAAAGGATATTGACAAGATTCCTCTAACTGAGCTGGTTGGTAATCTGCAAACCTATGAGCTAGGGTTGACAAGAATTGGCAAGTTGGGAAAAGGCAAGAGCATGGCACTAAAGGCCAAGAGCAGTGAGATAGACGAGTCATCAGACGATGAAGACTCTAAGATGAAGTCCTACATCATCAGGCAATTCAAAAAATTCATGAAAAATTCCAATGGAAAAGGCTTCGACAAAGACCATAGGCAATCTAGTTCTTCTCAGTTCAAGAGCCAAGATAAAAGGAAGAAGGATGCAAGGGATGGCAGTCAGTACACTATTCCCGCAGGACCCAAGTGCTTTGAATGTCAAGGTTTCAGTCACATAAAGCAAGAGTGTCCCACATATCTCAAGAGCATTGGAAAGAGCAAGGCACTAGCTGCTACTTTAAGCGACACTAAGCTTAAGGATGATTCCGACAATGTGGATGACGAAATCTTGAATGTCTTCACTACCACTGTCAATCCTACTAAAGGAGTTGTTGAAGATGTGGATGAAGAAGAGGAATTGGTGGAATCTAAGTTTGGAAAGATGGATGATCAAGATGATATCCATACAACCTATGAGAAATTGTACAAGCTTTCTGAGAAGCATGAGAAGCTCTATAGGCTAGCCACCAAGAAGCTCAGTGATTTGGAACTTAACCGTGAGGAACTTTCCACAAAGTTTGATGAAGCTAATCAAACTATTGGGGCATTGAGATTCGAGAACAATTTCTTGGCTGAGAAGATCAAGAAACTTGAAGCGGAGCTGTTTCAAGTCAGAGCTCACTTGGAGAGGGCATCAAGTGCGAAGCTGGATGAGATGCTCAGCATTCAGAAATCTGCTTCTGATCGAACAGGACTGGGGTATGAATTCTCTTCTTCTAATATTGCTTCTGCTAGTACTACTGTTTTTGTTACTCTTGCTAATAATATTAAAATTGAAAACAATGATGTTAAAACTGAATTAGCTAGTGAGAACCTAGACAAGGGTAAATCTATCTTAGGAGCACCCCCTAAGCTTGAGAAGGACACTAAAAACCCTAGGACTAAGAAGGGTAACTCTCAAAAGCCTAAATAGAAGAAGCAGCATCTCTGTCATCATTGTGGTATTGCCAGTCATACTCAACCAAATTGCTATAAGTGGTTAGCCACTTAACAGAGCAATAGCATGATAGCATCTGGGAACCAAAATCAGCTTCAAACCTCTCTTGCTCGTCTTAGAGATCTTCTCAAAGCCCTAATGTTCCTTTCAAACTTGAACGGTTTCAATCCTTCTCCCTCATCACCGGTTCAAGGGTTCACTAAGAGGAAAGGTTCTTCCAAGGTGTGGAAGGAAAAGGGTTCCAAGTGATTTATTCACTTTTTCTCTCTCTCCCCTTCTTGTTTTTGTTTTGCATTACTTGTGTGTTTTGCTTTTTGTTTTTGAGTCAGTCTAGTTTTATGCTTTGTTTTATCTTGCTTAACATGTTTTATTTTTTTTTTTTTTGTGTTTTCAGTTTTGTTTTATTTTTGTTTTTTCAAAAAAAAATTTGAAAAATCAGAAAAATACAAAAACAATGTGTATTATGTGTACATCGGTTCTTGTGAACCTTAAAATGGTCATTGAAACAGAGTTTTTCTAAACTTTGTATCTCTTGTAGCTTAGATGAGTATTCTTATGCACAACTAAGTAAGTGAGTTTTGTACCTCTTTGTTTGTGATGAGTAAGGTTAAGTGATCTCTTGAACTTAACACTCGTATCACTCTTTTTGACGGGTAGGACTAGAAAATCCTAAGAGAAAAGCATAAATAACCATCTCACCACTATTACCCGCCAATCATGATATGACATCTGTATGCTTCAGCGTAACAAAAGTGCAATGTCAAAAGGTTTAACATAATTGGGTATTTCTTTTCTCTCCTTTACATACCCATGCATGATTTGCTTAATAAAAAGAAAATAGGCAAAGAAAATAAATGCAAAAAGATCAAAACTGCTTTAAATATGATTGCAAGCGTGTTTTTTAGGAGATGTGGGAGTTATAGGATGTACCTCAAAGGTGATAGTCCCCATCAAACAATTATGATTGTGTGTAAGTTAAAGTGATTTTCTCATATCTTAAATCGTCATAACATAGAGACACTTATGCAATTTTGTGATGTTTTCACACACAACACGTAATATTCTTTGCTACTCTTGATACATGTGCAGGTACAATGTGATTTGGTCATCA